>NC_041391.1:511085178-511123401 GCF_002162155.2 Triticum dicoccoides
AATTAAATCCAAAGTCCCAAAAATAATTCCTTAAAAATGTTCAATATTTTGGTTGGGACCAGAACCCTTACCAAAAATTATCAAGCATTTAAGAAGAGCATTTTGGAGCAATGAATGAGATTTTTAGGGTTTTTGCCCTTTTTTTATTTAAGTTTTTGAGGCTTCCAAAATTCCTCAGTTCAGGTTTCAAAAATTTAAACATGATGCTCAGATGGAAGCAGGCATAGGACAGGCCAGAACTAGGGATGTGACAACTCACCCCCACTAAACAAGAATCTCGACCCGAGATTCAAGGGTAGGGTAAGACGAAGGGAAAACGCAAACTAGTACAATCTTCATGATCCAGGTTGCACTTCAAATGAACGTTGATTTGAACACCATCTTTGTCTTGTCGTCTTGCTCTGAGAACTCCAGCTAATCATGACAAGAAGAGGAAAGGAAAACTCTGGAAGGATCGGTCTTCTCGAAGGTCGAACAACTCAGGATTAACTCCCGGAATGTGACATAGCAACATCTCTCAAGCTGAGAGACGAAGCATACCTCTAGAAGGATGGAGTGGAGCAGGTGACGAGGTTCACTAGGTAGACAACAATTCCAGACTTAAGAATGTGGCGATCGGTTGTCAACGTAGCGAGGAGTTGAATTGCCATGATACCACGACGAAACATCCTGGAGAAGGGTGATTCGTAGATTATTATCTTAAGTGGCAAAAAGAATTACCTTTGATACCGAGATCATTGAAACTCTCTATATCAGCCGAAGGCAAATCACAGCAATCGATTGGCGGGGGTCGGTAGAATGGCATACTCGGACTTGGATGATGTGGATTACCTTGTTGAAGACAACGTAATGGATGAATTTGCTTATCACCGGAGATGGAAGAGACCCATGGTAGAATGGCACATTGGCGGTGCAAGCTAGGAACAAAATGCAAATGCTGGGAATGATTCTGGTAACTGGGGAGGAACCCAACAACAGAGAGTGAATTCACTGTTTGAATAGGTCATAGCATTTCCGAGGAAACTGAGAGCAAACCCAGCTAGTGCCGAGGATAACATGTAGCGCTTGTGCGTGCTCTCAAGAACTTGAGCATTTCCACAATCATCAAGGTTTTACCAACATCCGTGTCAAGGGTCCTGGCCACACAACTTACTACCCTGATGAATACCGGTGGAAGATGCAGATGCAAAGGAAGATAACACTTTCTCAGATTTCAGCCTTGGCGGGTCCAAGGAAATAAAATCTGGATGATCGACCGAGAGACATTTAGCACTCCGCTTCTAATGTTCTCCTTGATGTGCTAGTGTAATCCATAGATAATTATGGTTTGATATCTAGAACATCAAGTAAAAGGTCGGACTTCGGGAGCACAAGAATCCATAAGGAATAACTACGGAGGTAAATCCTACGAAATCCTTATGGGGAGGTGGCTAACTTCCTCAAACAAGATACTATAATAATAGGTCTACCGGATGGGTGTGTTGGCCACGACATCCACCTTGCCGGTTATTGAGAGACCAATATTATAATTCTTGGGAAATGTTCCAACCCATCATATCTGCCTGAGACTCAGATCTGGTTGGTGTCAGGATATTCCAGACTCATCGAGTCTAGGAAGAAAAATGAAAGTTTGCAACACAAATCGACGAGATGACGTTGCGAGATTCTCGAGGGACGAACTGCGATAGCAAGCTCCAAAACATGAGCTGGTTCTGCTAAAACATGTGAACACGCTGTCCTAGACAAACATTATCACATGGTAGTCTTACAATAAAACACTACCGAGTTTAGGTGGGGAATCATAATCGAGGATATTGAAGTCTTGTGCATGACCTAGGATTAGCACATCAACTCCTTTTCCGTGAACAAATCAATCAGTGGCTTGGTGTGCTAGGATATACATATGGAATGGAGGTTGCAAGTCTCCGAACCATAGAATACTTCGCACGTATGCATGACTGATTTGGGATGATTCCAAAGGAAACAACATTGACTTTCTCGAGTCCACGGCGGCAACTTGCATCCAATGCACATGAACTAGAGGAAGTCTCTCCTTACATCCGAACATATGCTTCATGAGCTAGCATGAACAAATGCTTTCAAAAGTTTCCAACACTAGCTTAATGCTCAGCAAAATTATGGAGAAGGCAAGGATGTTGTCAATGGGCTCAACAACAATTCATCTGGGTTTCCTTTCAAAAGGAATTCCATAGTTAAGTGAACAAGTGATAGCATTGGTCAGACCCAAAAGATATAATGGTGTATGCTCGAAGGATCAACCACGAGTAAGACAACATTACGAATATCGTTGGTTCTGGTCTGATTGGATGATAGCCCATACTCAAATCAAAGATGGGGTAAGAAAATAGGCCCAACAACTGATCACAGGGACCAATCGATGAAGATATCATCTTTCTTCAACACACACTACACAAGGATATCCCTTTGGAACGAACTAAGTCAGGCAAGCTTTTATCTTCCAACTCTCCAAGTTGTTGTCTAGCTTAACCCACTAGCTCCGAGATATCCATCACAGATTCTTGGAGAAAGGGTGGTTCACAAGAACCCGACTTGATCATGAGCTCAACATAGCAGTCAGGTGACAACCTGGTAATACTTCCGAGAAGACATTCAGAAAATCACGAACCACCGGTATGTTACTAAGCTCGAGAACAACCTCGCCTTTCAGGGCAAGACGATATGATCAAATGAGCGAGGACTTGACAAAATCCTAACTCATCAATCGAAATGTGCACCAGGAAGATGGACAAGGTAGCACGATCAATCTTAGAATGATGATTCAAGAACCAACACGTTAAGAATGAGGTTATTGTCCATTTAACTACCAAGCAACGAGGTTGCTGGGAGTATTGATTTCACACATCACAATTCATTTGTCGGTATTCCGGTTGCATCAACACGAGGGCCAGGGAATGACTAATGATGGTGAGAAGTACCACTACGTCAAAATTCATGAGAGTTGGTGCAGTTCTCATGACAATTCTGACATAAAGGGGGTAATACTCCAAGGTAGAACAGAACCAAAAGCTGAATTGGCATTTGATCTGCGGAATACAACTACTTTGACCCAATCCTAGATATGGATGAGGTACTGGAGTTTGTTTCTCCAAGTCATTCAGGGCAGAATGGCTTGACGGACCACAAGGGTAATAGGCATCGATAAACGAAGGTATGCATACCCTTGACTATCAATTGATAGACGAAGGTCAGTAGACAACTAAAGAGGGACAACTCAAAGGAACATATAATTTTCTGAGTTGTGGATGCATGGTTTAGCATGTTGAACCAAGTTCAACATGTTTCTTCCGGATAACCCATGCAGAAAGGTAGAACTGGCAGAGCCACAATATACAATGGAGAACTCATCAAAAGTAATCCTGTTGTGATATTTCAGTTCAACGAGGAACTTCTGCCATAAGTAGTTCATGGTATTTGGAAGAAGAAGATACCACGGACTTCAAGGACTATCGCAAAGGTTACTAATATCCTAAAGGCACTAGCAATTACTATCAACATGAAGTAGGTAGAGTGAATCTCGGGTTCAAAACCCAGAAATAGAATACCTACTACTAAGTAGCATCACGGGATGCTTTCGAGGGTAAAGGCCAGAATCATCACACTGGGACACAAATCATGGCTAAATTACTAGATGATCCCCTAAGACACCTAGGGTCATAATACCAGCTCCAACATATATGTCAAGGCAATAAAGTACCTCAACTCACCGATTAGTGTGGTTAATCTGGCCCAAAGAAACATCGAAACGGGAGGAAAGAATTTGCAAATTGCTTCAAACTATTTAGAAACCTGGGATGACTCGGACAGCATAACGGCTGTAAATGCTCAGAAAAGATTTGAGACATTCACAAAATGGTGGCATAACCACTCAGAAGCACGATATCAAGGTTTCGAGATCAACAATTAACATACGGAAGTAGTAGAAACTGAACTCAAGCTTAAATCCAACAATCTTATAAGTCTACGGATTAGTAACACGTGATCCTGATAGAAAGAAGAGAAAGCCTAGTTCTTAATCCCCGTAGGAAAGATAAGATGACTCAGATCAGAAGGGCATAAGGTATAAGGAGTAAAAAGAGCCTTACGTTCCATCCCACAATCAACTCCCTTATATAACTAAAGAATTTCTAGACTTAACTTCGACCAGTTTGGCTTGATAATCCTACAGGCAGTCAAGCTCTGATACCAACGCTGTCAGGACCCCGACTCAATTCCACATCGATCTAGCATGTAACACCCCATATCACTTTGCGGCCTCACGCACGGTATTCCCACGGGTGTCGCCTTACCTTTGCCCGGGACCGTTTGCGTCTTTTGGCACACGTATATGATAGTGTCGCTAGCATCCATATGGTAAGGAGCCCGGGCTGACATGGCTAGTCGTAAACCCAAAGTGGCACAAACTTACAGGGACAGGCATCCATGACCCAACATCGAACGTGTCGGTCATCAGCGAGTGAATCCAGGCTGTAGCACTGGGCTAGCAGGACTCCGGTGAACCGGGCTGTAGCGGGCTAACAGGACTCCGGTATTCATCGCGTGACATTTCCCCGAAGGGACAGACACAGGAACGAAGAAGGACACATGCCGGCCAGCCTAAGTGTTCCGGAGCAGTAGCAAGCTACCATGGCTCAGTGGAAACACTAGGAGACATTTCCCGGTAAGAGAGGCTACTAAGGATAAACAACTAGATAATCAGATCCCACACATACCAAGCATTTCAACAACATACACACAATATGCTCGATATGTGCAGATACAACATGGCATCACAACATGACTCTACAACTCAAGTAACTATTCAATAGGCTCCGAGGAGCGAGATATACAAACATGAGTCTCATGACCCAACAATCAGAGCATACAAGTCAAAGCACATGCGGAAGCTTAACATGTCTGAGTACAGACAACTATAAATGAAAAAGGCTGAGAAGCCTGACTATCTACCAGATCCTGCCGAGGGCACAAGATCGTAGCTGAGGTAACAAGCTAAACGTCGAAGTCCACGCGGAACTACTAGTGAGACTGAAGTCTCTCTGCAAAACATAAAATAGGCAAACGTGAGTACAAATGTACCCAGCAAGACTTACATCAGATCTATCTACATATGCATCATTATCAACAAGGGGGTGGAGGGGTTTGACTGCAGCAAGCCAGCTTTGACTCGGTGGCTATCCTGAACTACGACTGCAAGTAACTCTTTTGAAGTGGCGCACACGAGTCCACATATTCACCATATCAATACACCACTATGGATCCGCTCCCGTCTCCCTACGAGAACGCCATCCATAGCACTCACGCTTATCTTGCGCATTTTAGAGTATCCACTTTCACTTGTCTATGAACTATGCAAGGGGTCCAAGTTTCCATATCCGAGGAATGCGGCTATTCGAATAGATGATGTTAACCCTGCAGGGGTGTACTTCTTCACACACGCTTTCGCCACTTATCGCCCTGTACACGTCATGTACCTCGGCAACCTTCAAGCGGAAGCCGGGCGAGGGAGTCGGCCACGACCTGACTAACCGAACAAGTCTCTAGTCCAGGTTTATCGCCTATTCGGGTTCCATCCGCAAGGAGATCCGGCCGGGGTGTCGCTTACGGCCCCAAACGATGTGTGCAGGGTTCCCAAGCCCACCAATCGGGTGCCACTTGGTACACCGGGCCACTGTGCCTAGTCTGTCCCAAGCCCACCTGTACCGGGTGCCACTTGGTAGACTACTAACACTACCTACAAACACCAGAAACTAGTTGCAACTCCTGGACAGAGATCATGTTGATTAATAAGTCGAGAGGGGCACTTAAGCATTCCAATGTGTGGTAGTAGCTGGTCATGGATCACAAACACAGAACTCAGTTCCTGAGGACGGCTGCAATGAGACAACCCACCATGTACTCCTACATGGCCTCTCACCGCTACCTTTACCAAATCGTGTTCACACACTTAGCTCACACACATTGGGACATGTTCACACGCCTCTGATTCATCCCCGATGAATCAGACCTGACACAACTCTAAGCAGTAGCAGGCATGACAAACAAGCATGAATGAGTAGGCACAACAGGGCTCAAACAACTCCTACTCATGCTAGTGGGTTTCATCTATTTACTGTGGCAATGACAGGTCATGCAGAGGATAAAGGGGTTCAGCTACCGCAGCAAGTAACAAGTATATCGTTGTTGTCCTAATGCAATAAAAGAGAGCAGGAGCGAGAGAGTGGGATTTTATCGGAATGAACAAGGGGGTTTTGCTTGCCTGGCACTTCTGAAGATAATATAGCTCTTCATCGGTGTCATCGATCACATCGTCGGTACACGTCTATCGAGAGGGGACAATTACCGGCAAATACAGAAAAACACGATCAATGCAATGCACAATATGATGCATGCTATGACATGGCAATATGAATGTGTTTTGGGCTAATGCACCTAAAACCAGATTAAATGAAGTTGGTTTGAATCCAAGATTTAAATTCAAACTCCATATGTGGTTATTTAAATGTCATTCACTTCATTTGCCCTAAACAGTAGTGATAAGTTTTTCTAACATGCATGAAAATGGTACAGATGGATTCCTTGAATTTTTCTGATAATTTTTCATATATAAATTATTTAATTTGGAGTTACGGTTGAATTTCTATGAATTTTAGAAGTTTTAGGCATTTTCTGGAATTAATAAATCATTTAAGAATTATCTAAATTCCAGAAACATTTACTGCGTCAGCAGTGCGTCACCGTGACGTCAGCAGGTCAACAGACGCTGCTGCTGGTTAAACCTGACGTGCGGGGTCCACACGTCAGTGACACAGGTTAGTTAACCGGGTTGATTAGGGTTAAACTAATACTAACGAAAATGTCAGCAGGGCTGGGCCCACATGTCAGTGGCTTAAATAATTAACTAACTTAATTAGTGTTAACTAATCTAACACCTAAACTAATTAACAGGGGCTGGCCCCACCTGTCATCGACCCAGGGGGGGTTCCGCCGTGGTCAAGTGGGTCAACCCCACCGGCGTCTCGACGCCGGCGAGGTCCGGGACGGTGGCGACCGTCGGAAACATGCTACAGGGCACGGACGAGGCCGTGCTTGGGCTCGTTGGAGAGCCCTTGCTCCCGCGCGTCGAGCGGTGCGGTTGCTAGGTCGTGGGGAGGCCGGAGCTGACGACGGCGAGCTCGGTTGCGGCTGCCGGAGCTCGGGTAAGACACGGGCGACCACTAGGGAGCGCGAGAGGGCGAGCTGCGGCAGGCAACGGGCTCATGGAAACGTTCTGAGCACGATGGTGCACTCGGGTGGGAGCTCCAGTGGCTGCAGTGACGGCGGGGACGAGGTCCGCGGCGGCCGGAGTTCGGCCGCGGCGGAGCTATGGCCTAGAGCTCGCAAACGCGAGGGGAAAGAGAGGGGTTCTGCACGGAGGCTCACCGCGGAGCTGTAGGGAGGGTTAGTGGGCTCGGGGGCGCGCCGGAGTGGCCGAATTGACGGAGAAGGGCGCCGGGGCCGAAGCTTGAAGGCGATGTCGATGGCGGCTGCTCGGGGCCCTTCTGGTCGCGTGAGACGATGAGGAGGACGAGGGCGGAACAGCGGAGCTCTGGGAGGCGTCGGGGAGGCGAGAGGGTGGTGGTGGCCGCGGCGAACGGCGTCGGTGGCGACGGGGCTCCGCTCGGTGGAGGAGAGAGGGAGCCAGAGAAAGGGGGAAGAAGGCACGGGGAGAGTGCGAGGCCTGGGAGGGTGCGTGGCGTCGCGGACGGGGTCCAGGGCGACGAGAGGAAGCAGGAGGTGGCCAGGGGGAAGCAGGAGGTGGCCGAGGCCTCTCGGGCGCGCGCCACGCCTCGCCTCTGTTCGTCCTCCTGGCAAAGGAGGAAGATGACAAGGGGGGGGAGGAGGTGGGCTGGGCCGGCCAGATGGGCTGGCCAGCTGGGCCGGCTACAGGTAAGTGGCCCAGGTAGGCTTCTGTTCTTTTTATTTTTTTCTTCTGTTTTGTTTTATTTAATTTATTTTGCCACTGTTTTGAATTTAAAATAATTCAAACAATGCCAAAAACTCCTCTGAATATTTTATATTGCTAGATGGACTTTTCCAAAAGCTTATAAAATATATCAGGGGTATTTGAAATTATATTCTAATTATATGAATATAATTCAAATTCAAATAGCTAATGAATTAAATCCAAAGTCCCAAAAATAATTCCTTAAAAATGTTCAATATTTTGGTTGGGACCAGAACCCTTACCAAAAATTATCAAGCATTTAAGAAGAGCATTTTGGAGCAATGAATGAGATTTTTAGGGTTTTTGCCCTTTTTTTATTTAAGTTTTTGAGGCTTCCAAAATTCCTCAGTTCAGGTTTCAAAAATTTAAACATGATGCTCAGATGGAAGCAGGCATAGGACAGGCCAGAACTAGGGATGTGACACCTTGGCCTTGGCCTTCTTGTCTTCTGGGTCAGCATTGGGGAGCTCGAGGAGGGAGAGGCGCCCCTCCTCAGCCCTCGCACACTTGTTCGCCATATTGAACATCTCCAGGGCTATGCAGAGCTCCACGTGGATGGAGAGCTCCTCCTTCATCTTGACGTCGCGGACGCCATCAGTGAACGCTAGAATGATGGCCTCGTCCGACACCTTGGGGATCTTGAGGCGAACGTTGTTGAAGCGCTGGATATACTTCTACAGGGTCTCTCTTGGTTGTTGCCTGATGCGTCGCAGGTCACCCGCAGCCGACGGACGGTCGCGAGTGCCTTGGAAATTAGCGATGTAGCGGTCGTGCATCTCCTCCCAGGAAGAGACCAACCCGACGGGGAGATTCAGGAGCCAGGAACGTGCGCCGTCCTTGAGAGCCATGGGGAACCAGCTTGCCATGATCTTCTTGTCGCTGCTGGCCGCCTCGATGCTCAGCTCGTAGAGCTGCAGGAACTTGGCAGGGTCGGCGATGTCGTCGTAGCGTGGAGGCAGGTCAGGCTTGAACTTGCTCGGCCAGATGACGTTGCGAAGCTCCGAGGTGAACGTACGACATACTTTTGTGGCCACGGGGGCCCGTCGAGGAGGTGGAGCTTGGTCCTGGTGCTTGCGTGCCGCCACCTCCTGTGGCGGCACGCGGGCTTGACGTGGGGGTGCTGGAAGTACACGCGCTTTTCCTTGAGGCCGCTGCACCACCTGGCAGTTCACCTCTTCCCCGTGCAGGTGCCTGGCACGGTGGGTCGCGCCGTGGTGCCACACGCCTTGGCTCGATGATGATGCCCTGGGCTGGAGGTGGTGGAGGAGCTCCGTGAGCTACTCGCCCGTGGCAGGCGGCTGCCAAGGCGATGAGCGGGCTGGTGCAGCGGAGCCCCCAGCCGCGCTGACGAGCTCAGCAATCCGCTCAAGCCACTCCTCGTAGAAGTCGTCGATCGGGCGGTAGCGAAGGAGCTCCCGCGCCATGAGCAGAGTAGCCTGCGCGTTTGCCGGGACGTAACGCGCATGAGAGGATGAAGCTGTCGGGGTCAGCAACGGAGTAGCGGTGTGCCTACTCGCAATCCTCCTAAGCCTAGCGCGTCGGGCTCAAAGAGACAAAGAGACACAACATCTTATCCTGGTTCGGGCCATCTTGCGGTATTAATACCCTACTCCAGCGTATTCGGTGGATTGCCTCGAAGGGCTGAGGATGAACTAGTACAGTGGATGAACTAGCCTCAGGAGGTGAGGTGTTCTTGAGCTCAAGGGAGCTCGTGAGGTGGCCGGGTGAGAATGGATCGCTTCCCCCCAATGTGCACTGAAGGAAATATGCCCTAGAGGCAATAATAAAGTTATTATTTATTTCCTTATATCATGATAAATGTTTATTATTCATGCTAGAATTGTATTAACCGGAAACATAATACATGTGTGAATACATAGACAAACATAGTGTCAATAGTATGCCTCTACTTGACTAGCTCATTAATCAAAGATGGTTAAGTTTCCTAACCATAGACATGAGTTGTCATTTGATTAATGGGATCACATCATTAGGAGAATGATGTGATTGACATGACCCATTCTGTTAGCCTAGCACTTGATCATTTAGTATATTGCTATTGCTTTTTTCATGACTTATACAAGTTCCTGTAACTATGAGATTATGCAACTCCCGTTTACCGGAGGAACACTTTGGGTGCTACCAAACGTCACAACATAACTGGGTGATTATAAAGGAGTACTACAGGTGTCTCCGAAGGTACATGTTGGGTTGGCGTATTTCGAGATTAGGTTTTGTCACTCCGATTGTCGGAGAGGTATCTCTGGGCCCTCTCGGTAATGCACATCACTATAAGCCTTGCAAGCAATGTAGCTAATGAGTTAGTTACGGAATGATGCATTACGTAACGAGTAAAGAGACTTGCCAGTAACGAGATTGAACTAGGTATTGGATACCGACGATCGAATCTCGGGCAAGTAACATACCGATGACAAAGGGAACAACGTATGTTGTTATGCGGTTTGACCGATAAAGATCTTCGTAGAATATGTAGGAGCCAATATGGGCATCCAGGTCCCGCTATTGGTTATTAACCGGAAACGTGTTTCGGTCATGTCTACATAGTTCTCGAACCCGTAGGGTCCGCACGCTTAAGGTTTCGATGACAGTTTTATTATGAGTTTATGAGTTTTGATGTACCGAAGGAGTTTAGAGTCCTGTATGAGATCGGGGGACATGACAAGGAGTCTCGAAATAGTCGAGACGTAAAGATCGATATATTGGACGACTATATTCGGACATCGGAAGGGTTCCGAGTGGTTCGGGTATTTTCAGGGGTACCGGGGAGTTACGGGAATACGAGGAAGAAGTAATGGGCCTCATGGGCCAAGTGGTGGAAGAGAGGAGGCAGGGCGCGCGGCCCCCCTAGCCCAAACCGAATTGGACTAGGGGGCCGGCCCCCTTTCCTTCTTTTCCTCCCTCTCCTTCCTTCTCCTTCTCCTCCCCCTTCCTTCCCTTCTCCTAGTAGGACTTGGAAAGAGGGGGGAATCCTACTTGGAGTAGGATTGCCCCCCTTGGGCGTGCCTCCTCCTCCTTGGACGGCCCTCCTCCCGTTGCTCCTTTATATACGGGGGCAGGGGGCCACCCCATGACACACAAGTTGATCTATGGATCGTTCCTTAGCCGTGTGCGGTGCCCCCCTCCACCATATTCCACCTCGGTCATATCGTCGCGGAGTTTAGGCGAAGCCTTGCGCTGGTAGAGCATCATCATCGTCACCACGCCGTCGTGCTGATGGAACTCATCCCCGACGCTTTGCTGGATCGGAGCCCGGGGATCGTCATCGAGCTGAACGTGTGCTGAACTCGGAGGTGCCGTACGTTCGGTACTTGGATCGGTCGGATCGTGAAGACGTACGACTACATCAACCGCGTTGTCATAACGCTTCCGCTTACGGTCTACGAGGGTACTTGGACAATACTCTCCCCTCTCGTTGCTATGCCATCACCATGATCTTGCGTGTGCGTAGGAATTTTTTTGAAATTACTACGTTCCCCAACAGTGACATCCGAGCCTAGGTTTTATGCGTGGATGTTATATGCAAGAGTAGAACACAAGTGAGTTGTGGGCGATACAAGTCATACTGCTTACCAGCATATCATACTTTGGTTCGGCGGTATTGTTGGATGAAGCAGCCCGGACCGACATTACGCGTACGCTTACGCGAGACTGGTTTTACCGCCGTGCTTTGCACACAGGTGACTAGCGGGTGTCTGTTTCTCCAACTTTAGTTGAACCGAGTGTGGCTACGCCCGGTCCTTGCGAAGGTTAAAACATCACTAACTTGACGAACTATCGTTGTGGTTTTGATGCGTAGGTAAGAACGGTTCTTGCTCAGCCCGTAGCAGCCACGTAAAATTTGCAACAACAAAGTAGAGGACGTCTAACTTGTTTTTGCAGGGCATGTTGTGATGTGATATGGTCAAGACGTGATGCTATATTTTATTGTATGAGATGATCATGTTTTGTAACCGAAGTTATCAGCAACTGGCAGGAGCCATATGGTTGTCGCTTTATTGTATGAAATGCAAATGCCATGTAGTTGCTTTACTTTATCACTAAGCGGTAGCGATAGTCGTAGAAGCAATAGATGGCATAACGACAACGATGCTACGATGGAGATCAATGTGTCACGCCGGTGACAATGGTAATCACGATGGTGCTTCGGAGATGGAGATCACAAGCACAAGATGATGATGACCATATCATATCACTTATATTGATTGCATGTGATGTTTATCCTTTATGCATCTTATCTTGCTTTGATTGACGGTAGCATTTTAAGATGATCTCTCACTAATTATCAAGAAGTGTTCTCCCTGAGTATGCACCGTTGCGAAAGTTCTTCGTGCTGAGACACCACGTGATGATCGGGTGTGATAGGCTCTACGTTCAAATACAATGGGTGCAAAACAGTTGCACAAGCGGAATACTCAGGTTAAACTTGATGAGCCTAGCATATACAGATATGGCCTCGGAACACGGAGACCGAAAGGTCGAACATGAATCATATAGTAGATATGATCAACATAGTGATGTTCACCATTGAAACTACTCCATCTCACGTGATGATCGGACATGGTGTAGTTGATATGGATCACGTAATCACTTAGAGGATTAGAGGGATGTCTATCTAAGTGGGAGTTCTTTAGTAATATGATTAATTGAAGTTAAATTTATCATGAACTTAGTCCTGGTAGTATTTTGCAAATTATGTTGTAGATCAATAGCTTGCATTGTTGCTTTCATATGTTTATTTTGATATGTTCCTAGAGAAAATTTTGTTGAAAGATGTTAGTAGCAATGATGCGGATTGGATCCGTAATCTGAGGTTTATCCTCATTGCTACATAGAAGAATTACGTCCTTAATGCACCGCTAGGTGACAGACAAATTGCAGGAGCAAATGCAGACGTTATGAACGTTTGGCTAGCTCAATATGATGACTACTTAATAGTTTAGTGCACCATGCTTAACAGCTTAGAATCGGGACTTCAAAGACGTTTTGAACGTCATGGACCATATGAGATGTTCTAGGAACTGAAGTTAGTATTTCAAGCAAATACCCGAGTTGAGAGATATGAAGTCTCCAACAAGTTCTATAAAAGATGGAGGAGAATCGCTCAACTAGTGAGCATGTGCTCAGATTGTCTGGGTACTTCAATCGCTTGAATCAAGTGGGAGTTAATCTTCCAGATAAGATAGTGATTGACAGAATTCTCTAGTCACCATCACTAAGTTACTAGAACTTCGTGATGAACTATAGTATGCAAGGGATGACGAAAATGACTCCCGAGCTCTTCGTGATGTTGAAATCGACGAAGGTAGAAATCAAGAAAGAGCATCAAGTGTTGATGATTGACAAGACCACTAGTTTCAAGAAAAGGGCAAAGGGGAAGAAAGGGAAACTTCAAGTAGAATGGCAAACAAGTTGTCACTCCCGTGAAGAAGACCAAAGCTGGACCAAAGCCTGAAACTGAGTGCTTACACTGCAAAGGAAATGGTCACTGGAAGCAGAAATGCCCTAAATATTTGGTGGATAAGAAGGATGGCAAAGTGAACAAGGGTATATTTGATATACAGGTGTTTGATGTGTACCTTACTAGTGTTTATAGTAGCCCCTGAGTATTTGATACTTGTTCGGTTGCTAAGATTAGTAACTCGAAACAGGAGTTACATAATAAACAGGGACTAGTTGAGGGGAAGTGACGATGAGTGTTGGAAATAGTTCCAAGATTGATATGATCATCATCACACACTCCCTATATTTTCGAGATTAGTGTTAAACCTAAATAAATGTTATTTAGCGTTTGCGTTGAGCATATATATGATTTGATCATGTTTATTGCAATACGGTTATTCATTTGAAGTTAAAGAATAATTGTTATTCTGTTTACATGAATAAGACCTTCGATGGTTATACACCCAATGAAAATAGTTTGTTGGATCTCGATCGTAGTGATACACATATTCATAATATTGATGCCAAAAGATGCAAAGTTAATAATGATAGTGCAACTTATTTGTGGCACTGCCGTTTGGGTCATATCAGTGTAAAGCGCATGAAGAAACTCCATAAAGATGGATTTTCGGAATCACTTGGTTATGAATCATTTGATGCTTGCAAACCGTGCCTTTTGGGCAAGATGACTAAAACTCCGTTCTCCGGAACAATGGAACAAGCTACTAACTTATTGGAAATAATACATACCGATGTATGCGATCCAATGAGTGTTGATGCTCATGGCAAGTATCGTTATTTTCTGACCTTCACAAGATGATTTGAGCAGATATGGGTATATCTACTTGATGAAACATAAGTCTGAAATAGTTGAAAGGTTCAAAGAATTTTAGAGTGAAGTGGAAAAATCATCGTAACAAGAAAATAAAGTTTCTGTGATCTGATCGCGGAGACAAATATTTGAGTTACGAGTTTGGTCTTCAATTAAAACAATGTGGAATAGTTTCATAGCTCACGCCACCTGGAACACCACAACGTAATGGTGTGTCCGAACGTCATAACCGCACTTTATTTGATATGGTGCGATCAATGATGTCTCTTACCGATTTACCAATATCGTTTTAGGGTTATGCATTAGAGATAGCTACATTCACGTTAAATAGGGCACCATCTAAATCCGTTGAGATGACACCGTATGAACTATGGTTTAGCAATAAACCTAAGCTGTCGTTTCTTCAAGTTTGGGGCTACGATGCTTATGTGAAAAAGTTTCATCCTGATAAGCTCAAACCCAAATCGGAGAATTGCGTCTTCATAGAATACCCAAAGGAAACTGTTGGGTACACCTTCTATCACAGATCCGAAGGCAAGATATTCGTTGCTAAAATGGATCATTTCTAGAGAAGGAGTTTCTCTCGAAAGAAGTGAGTGGGAGGAAAGTAGAACTTGATGAGGTAACTGTACCTTTTCCCGAATTGGAAAATAGTTCATCACTGAAATCAGTTCCAGTGATTCCTACACCAATTAGTGAGGAAGCTAATGATGATGATCATGAAACTTCAGATCAAGTTACTACAAAACCTCGTAGGTCTTCCAGAGTATGGTCCGCACCAGTGTGGTACGGTAATCCTGTTCTAAAAGTTATGTTACTAGACCATGATAAACCTACGAACTACGAGGAAGCGATGATGAGCCCAGATTCCGCAAAATGGCTGGAGGCCATGAAATCTGAGATAGGATCCATGTATGAGAACAAAGTGTGAACTTTGATGAACTTGCCCAATGATCAGCAAAACCATAAGAAATAAATGGATCTTCAAGAGGAAGACGAACGTTGATAGTAGTGTTACTATCTACAAAGTTCGACTTGTCGCAAAAAGGTTTTTGACAAGTTCAAGGTGTTGACTACAATGAGATTTTCTCAACTGTAGCGATGCTTAAGTCTGTCTGAATCATGTTAGCAATTGCTGCATTTTATAATTATGAAATTTGGCAAAATGGATGTCAAAACTACATTCTTGAATGGATTTCTGGAAGAAGAGTTGTATATGATGCAGCCAGAAGGTTTTGCTGATCCAAAAGGTGCTAACAAAGTGTGCAAGCTCCAGCGATCCATCTATGGACTGGTGCAAGCATCTCAGAGTTGAAATATACGTTTTGATAAGTTGATCAAAGCATATAGTTTTGTACAGACTTACGGTGAAGCCCGCATTTACAAGAAAGTGAGTGGGAGCACTACAGCATTTCTGATAAGTATATGTGAATGACATATTGTTGATCGGAAATAATGTAGAATTATTCTGCAGAGCATAAAGGAGTGTTTGAAAGGAATTCTTTAAAAGAAAGACCTCGGTAAAGCTGCTTACACATTGAGCATCAAGATCTATATAGATAGATCAAGACGCTTGATAAGATTTTTCAATGAATACATACCTTGATAAATTTTTGAAATAGTTCAAAATGGAACAGTCAAAGAAGGAGTTCTTGCCTGTGTTGCAAGGTATGAAGTTGAGTAAGACTCAAGACCCGACCATAGCAGAAAATAGAAAGAGAATGAAAAGTCATTCCCTATGCCTCAGTCATAGGTTCTATAAAGTATGCTATGCTGTGAACCAGACATATTGTATACCTTGCTCTGAGTTTGGCAAAGGAATACAATTTTGATATAATAGTAGATCACTGGACAGCAATCAAGAATATCCTTAGTAAGGACTAAGGAGATGTTTCTCGATTATGGAGGTGACAAAAGAGTTCGTTGTAAAAGTTACATCGGTGCAAACTTTTACACTAATCGAGATGACTCTAAGTCTCAAACTGGATACATATTGAAAGTGGGAGCAATTAAGCTAGAGTAGCTCCATGCAGAGCATTGAAGACATAGAATGTTTGCAAAATACATACGGCTCTGAATGTGACAGACCCGCTGACTAAGCTTCTCTCACGAGCAAAATATGATCACACCTTAGTACACTTTGGGTGTTAATCACATAGCGATGTGAACTAGATTATTGACTCTAGTAACCCCTTTGGGTATTGGTCACATAACGATGTGAACTATGTTAATCATATACAGATATGAATATTGGTGTTAAATCACATCGCGTTATGAACTAGATTATTGACTCTAATGCAAGTGGGAGACTGAAGGAAATATGCCCTAGAGACAATAATAAAGTTATTATTTATTTCCTTATATCATGATAAATGTTTATTATTCATGCTAGAATTGTATTAAACGGAAACATAATACATGTGTGAATACATAGACAAACATAGTGTCACTAGTATGCCTCTACTTGACTAGCTCATTAATCAAAGATGGTTAAGTTTCCTAACCATAGACATGAGTTGTCATTTGATTAATGGGATCACATCATTAGGAGAATGATGTGATTGACATGACCCATTCCGTTAGCCTAGCACTTGATCGTTTAGTATATTGCTATTGCTTTCTTCATAACTTATACATGTTCATTTAACTATGAGATTATGCAACTCCCGTTTACCGAAGGAACACTTTGGGTGCTACCAAACGTCACAACGTAACTGGGTGATTATAAAGGAGTACTACAGGTGTCTCCGAAGGTACATGTTGGGTTGGCGTATTTCGAGATTAGGTTTTGTCACTCTGATTGTCGAAGAGGTATCTCTGGGCCCTCTCGGTAATGCACATCACTATAAGCCTTGCAAGCAATGTAGCTAATGAGTTAGTTACGGAATGATGCATTACGTAACGAGTAAAGAGACTTGCCAGTAACGAGATTGAACTAGGTATTGGATACCGAGGATCGAATCTCGGGCAAGTAACATACCGATGACAAAGGGAACAACGTATGTTGTTATGCGGTTTGACCGATAAAGATCTTCGTAGAATATGTAGGAGCCAATATGGGCATCCAGGTCCCGTTATTGGTTATTGACCGGAAACGTGTTTTGGTCATGTCTACATAGTTCTCGAACCCGTAGGGTCTGCACGCTCAAGGTTTCGATGACAGTTTTATTATGAGTTTATGAGTTTTGATGTACCGAAGGAGTTTGGAGTCCCGGATGAGATCGGGGACATGACGAGGAGTCTCGAAATGGTAGAGACATAAAGATCGATATATTGGACGACTATATTTGGACATCAGAAGGGTTCCGAGTGGTTCGGGTATTTTCGGGGGTACCGGGGAGTTACGGGAATACGAGGAAGAAGTAATGGGCCTCATGGGCCAAGTGGTGGAAGAGAGGAGGCAGGGCACGCGGCCCCCCTAGCCCAAACCGAATTGGACTAGGGGGCCGGCCCCCTTTCCTTCTTTTCCTCCCTCTCCTTCCTTCTCCTTCTCCTCCCCTACCTTCCCTTCTCCTAGTAGGACTTGGAAAGAGGGGGGAATCCTACTTGGAGTAGGATTGCCCCCCTTGGGCGTGCCTCCTCCTCCTTGGCCGGCCCTCCTCCCCTTGCTCCTTTATATACGGGGGCAGGGGGGCACCCCATGACACACAAGTTGATCTACGGATCGTTCCTTAGCCGTGTGCGGTGCCCCCCTCCACCATATTCCACCTCGGTCATATCGTCGCGGAGTTTAGGCAAAGCCCTGCACCGATAGAGCATCATCATCGTCACCACGCCGTCGTGCTGACGGAAATCATCCCTGACGCTTTGCTGGATCGGAGCCCGGGGATCGTCATCGAGCTGAACGTGTGCTGAACTCGGAGGTGCCGTACGTTCGGTACTTGGATCGGTCGGATCGTGAAGACGTACGACTTCATCAACCGCGTTGTCATAACGCTTCCGCTTACGGTCTATGAGGGTACTTGGACAATACTCTCCCCTCTCGTTGCTATGCCATCACCATGATCTTGTGTGTGCGTAGGAATTTTTTTGAAATTACTACGTTCGTCAACAGTGGCATCCGAGCCTAGGTTTTATGCGTTGATGTTATATGCACGAGTAGAACACAAGTGAGTTGTGGGCGATACAAGTCATACTGCTTACCAGCATGTCATACTTTGGTTCGGCGGTATTGTTGGATGAAGCGGCCCGGACCGACATTACGCGTACGCTTACGCGAGACTGGTTTTACCGCCGTGCTTTGCACACAGGTGACTAGCGGGTGTCTGTTTCTCCAACTTTAGTTGAACCGAGTGTGGCTACGCCCGGTCCTTGCGAAGGTTAAAACATCACTAACTTGACGAACTATCGTTGTGGTTTTGATGCGTAGGTAAGAACGGTTCTTGCTCAGCCCGTAGCAACCACGTAAAATTTGCAACAACAAAGTAGAGGACGTCTAACTTGTTTTTGCAGGGCATGTTGTGATGTGATATGGTCAAGACGTGATGCTATATTTTATTGTATGAGATGATCATGTTTTGTAACTGAAGTTATCAGCAATTGGCAGGAGCCATATGGTTGTCGCTTTATTGTATGAAATGCAAAAGCCCTGTAGTTGCTTTACTTTATCACTAAGCGGTAGCGATAGTCGTAGAAGCAATAGATGGCATAACGACAACGATGCGACGATGGAGATCAAGGTGTCACGCCGGTGACAATGGTGATCACTATGGTGCTTCGGAGATGGAGATCACAAGCACAAGATGATGATGGCCATATCATATCACTTATATTGATTGCATGTGATGCTTATCCTTTATGCATCTTATCTTGCTTTGATTGACGGTAGCATTTTAAGATGATCTCTCACTAATTATCAAGAAGTGTTCTCCCTGAGTATGCACCGTTGCGAAAGTTCTTCGTGCTGAGACACCACGTGATGATCGGGTGTGATAGGCTCTACGTTCAAATACAATGGGTGCAAAACAGTTGCACACGTGGAATACTTAGGTTAAACTTGATGAGCCTAGCATATACAGATATGGCGTCAGAACACGGAGACCGAAAGGTCGAACATGAATCATATAGTAGATATGATCAACATAGTGATGTTCACCATTGAAACTACTCCATCTCACGTGATGATCGGACATGGTGTAGTTGATATGGATCACGTAATCACTTAGAGGATTAGAGGGATGTCTATCTAAGTGGGAGTTCTTTAGTAATATGATTAATTGAACTTAAATTTATCATGAACTTAGTCCTGGTAGTATTTTGCAAATTATGTTGTAGATCAATAGCTTGCATTGTTGCTTTCATATGTTTATTTTGATATGTTCCTAGAGAAAATTGTGTTGAAAGATGTTAGTAGCAATAATGCAGATTGGATCCGTAATCTGAGGTTTATCCTCATTGCTGCACAGAAGAATTATGTCCTTAATGCACCGCTAGGTGACAGACCTATTGTAGGAGCAGATGCAGACGTTATGAACATTTGGCTAGCTCAATATGATGACTACTTCATAGTTTAGTGCACCATGCTTAACGGCTTAGAATCGGGACTTCAAAGACGTTTTGAACGTCATGGACCATATGAGATGTTCCAGGAATTGAAGTTAGTATTTCAAGCAAATACCCGAGTTGAGAGATATGAAGTCTCCAACAAGTTCTATAGCTAAAAGATGGAGGAGAATCACTCAACTAGTGAGCATGTGCTCAGATTGTCTGGGTACTTCAATCGCTTGAATCAAGTGGGAGTTAATCTTCCAGATAAGATAGTGATTGACAGAATTCTCTAGTCACCATCACTAAGTTACTAGAACTTCGTGATGAACTATAGTATGCAAGGGATGACGAAAATGACTCCCGAGCTCTTCGTGATGTTGAAATCGACGAAGGTAGAAATCAAGAAAGAGCATCAAGTGTTGATGATTGACAAGACCACTAGTTTCAAGAAAAGGGCAAAGGGGAAGAAAGGGAAACTTCAAGTAGAATGGCAAACAAGTTGTCACTCCCGTGAAGAAGACCAAAGCTGGACCAAAGCCTGAAACTGAGTGCTTACACTGCAAAGGAAATGGTCACTGGAAGCAGAAATGCCCTAAATATTTGGTGGATAAGAAGGATGGCAAAGTGAACAAGGGTATATTTGATATACAGGTGTTTGATGTGTACCTTACTAGTGTTTATAGTAGCCCCTGAGTATTTGATACTTGTTCGGTTGCTAAGATTAGTAACTCGAAACAGGAGTTACATAATAAACAGGGACTAGTTGAGGGGAAGTGACGATGAGTGTTGGAAATAGTTCCAAGATTGATATGATCATCATCACACACTCCCTATATTTTCGAGATTAGTGTTAAACCTAAATAAATGTTATTTAGCGTTTGCGTTGAGCATATATATGATTTGATCATGTTTATTGCAATACGGTTATTCATTTGAAGTTAAAGAATAATTGTTATTCTGTTTACATGAATAAGACCTTCGATGGTTATACACCCAATGAAAATAGTTTGTTGGATCTCGATCGTAGTGATACACATATTCATAATATTGATGCCAAAAGATGCAAAGTTAATAATGATAGTGCAACTTATTTGTGGCACTGCCGTTTGGGTCATATCAGTGTAAAGCGCATGAAGAAACTCCATAAAGATGGATTTTCGGAATCACTTGGTTATGAATCATTTGATGCTTGCAAACCGTGCCTTTTGGGCAAGATGACTAAAACTCCGTTCTCCGGAACAATGGAACAAGCTACTAACTTATTGGAAATAATACATACCGATGTATGCGATCCAATGAGTGTTGATGCTCATGGCAAGTATCGTTATTTTCTGACCTTCACAAGATGATTTGAGCAGATATGGGTATATCTACTTGATGAAACATAAGTCTGAAATAGTTGAAAGGTTCAAAGAATTTTAGAGTGAAGTGGAAAAATCATCGTAACAAGAAAATAAAGTTTCTGTGATCTGATCGCGGAGACAAATATTTGAGTTACGAGTTTGGTCTTCAATTAAAACAATGTGGAATAGTTTCATAGCTCACGCCACCTGGAACACCACAACGTAATGGTGTGTCCGAACGTCATAACCGCACTTTATTTGATATGGTGCGATCAATGATGTCTCTTACCGATTTACCAATATCGTTTTAGGGTTATGCATTAGAGATAGCTACATTCACGTTAAATAGGGCACCATCTAAATCCGTTGAGATGACACCGTATGAACTATGGTTTAGCAATAAACCTAAGCTGTCGTTTCTTAAAGTTTGGGGCTACGATGCTTATGTGAAAAAGTTTCATCCTGATAAGCTCAAACCCAAATCGGAGAATTGCGTCTTCATAGAATACCCAAAGCAAACTATTGGGTACACCTTCTATCACAGATCCGAAGGCAAGATATTCGTTGCTAAAATGGATCCTTTCTAGAGAAGGAGTTTCTCTCGAAAGAAGTGAGTGGGAGGAAAGTAGAACTTGATGAGGTAACTGTTGGGTACACCTTCTATCACAGATCCGAAGGCAAGATATTCGTTGCTAAAATGGATCCTTTCTAGAGAAGGAGTTTCTCTCGAAAGAAGTGAGTGGGAGGAAAGTAGAACTTGATGAGGTAACTGTACCTTCTCCCGAATTGGAAAATAGTTCATCACTGAAATCAGTTCCAGTGATTCCTACACCAATTAGTGAGGAAGCTAATGATGATGATCATGAAACTTCAGATCAAGTTACTACAGAACCTCATAGGTCTTCCAGAGTATGGTCCGCACCAGTGTGGTACGGTAATCCTGTTCTGAAAGTTATGTTACTAGACCATGATAAACCTACAAACTATGAGGAAGCGATGATGAGCCCAGATTCCGCAAAATGGCTGGAGGCCATGAAATCTGAGATAGGATCCATGTATGAGAACAAAGTGTGAACTTTGGTGAACTTGCCCGATGATCGGCAAAACCATAAGAAATAAATGGATCTTCAAGAGGAAGACGGACGTTGATAGTAGTGTTACTATCTACAAAGTTCGACTTGTCACAAAAAGGTTTTTGACAAGTTCAAGGTGTTGACTACAATGAGATTTTCTCAACTGTAGCGATGCTTAAGTCTGTCTGAATCATGTTAGCAATTACTGCATTTTATGATTGTGAAATTTGGCAAAATGGATATCAAAACTACATTCTTGAATGGATTTCTGGAAGAGTTGTATATGATGCAGCCAGAAGGTTTTGTTGATCCAAAAGGTGCTAACAAAGTGTGCAAGCTCCAGCGATACATCTATGGACTGGTGCAAGCATCTCAGAGTTGGAATATACGTTTTGATAAGTTGATCAAAGCATATAGTTTTGTACAGACTTACGGTGAAGCCCGTATTTACAAGAAAGTGAGTGGGAGCACTACAGCATTTCTAATAAGTATATGTGAATGACATATTGTTGATCGAAAATAATGTAGAATTATTCTGCAGAGCATAAAGGAGTGTTTGAAAAGAATTCTTTAAAAGAAAGACCTCGGTAAAGCTGCTTACACATTGAGCATCAAGATCTATATAGATAGATCAAGACACTTGATAAGATTTTTCAATGAATACATACCTTGATAAATTTTTGAAATAGTTCAAAATGGAACAGTCAAAGAAGGAGTTCTTGCCTGTGTTGCAAGGTATGAAGTTGAGTAAGACTCAAGACCCGACCATGACAGAAAATAGAAAGAGAATGAAAAGTCATTCCCTATGCCTCAGTCATAGGTTCTATAAAGTATGCTATGCTGTGAACCAGATATATTGTATACCTTGCTTTGAGTTTGGCAAAGGAATACAATTTTGATCTAATAATAGATCACTGGACATCGGTCAAGAATATCCTTAGTAAGGACTAAGGAGATGTTTCTCCATTATGGAGGTGATAAAAGAGTTCGTTGCAAAAGTTACATCGGTGCAAACTTTTACACTAATCCAGATGACTCTAAGTCTCAAACTGGATACATATTGAAAGTGGGAGCAATTAAGCTAGAGTAGCTCCATGCAGAGCACTGAAGACATAGAATGTTTGCAAAATACATACGGCTCTGAATGTGACAGACCCGTTGACTAAGCTTCTCTCACGAGCAAAATATGATCACACCTTAGTACACTTTGTGTGTTAATCATATAGCAATGTGAACTAGATTATTGACTCTAGTAACCCCTTTGGGTATTGGTCACATAACGATGTGAACTATGTTAATCATATACAGATATGAATATTGGTGTTAAATCACATCGCGTTATGAACTAGATTATTGACTCTAGTGCAAGTGGGAGACTGAAGGAAATATGCCCTAGAGGCAATAATAAAGTTATTATTTATTTCCTTATATCATGATAAATGTTTATTATTCATGCTAGAATTGTATTAACCGGAAACATAATACATGTGTGAATACATAGACAAACATAGTGTCACTAGTATGCCTCTACTTGACTAGCTCATTAATCAAAGATGGTTAAGTTTCCTAACCATAGACATGAGTTGTCATTTGATTAATGGGATCACATCATTGGGAGAATGATGTGATTGACATGACCCATTCTGTTAGCCTAGCACTTGATCGTTTAGTATATTGCTATTGCTTTCTTCATGACTTATACATGTACCTGTAACTATGAGATTATGCAACTCCCGTTTATCGGAGGAACACTTTGGGTGCTACCAAACGTCGCAACGTAACTGGGTGATTATAAAGGAGTACTACAGGTGTCTCCGAAGGTACATGTTGGGTTGGCGTATTTCGAGATTAGGTTTTGTCACTCCGATTGTCGGAGAGGTATCTCTGGGCCCTCTCGGTAATGCACATCACTATAAGCCTTGCAAGCAATGTAGCTAATGAGTTAGTTACGGAATGATGCATTACGTAATGAGTAAAGAGACTTGCCAGTAACGAGATTGAACTAGGTATTGGATACCGACGATCGAATCTCGGGCAAGTAACATACTGATGACAAAGGGAACAACGTATGTTGTTATGCGGTTTGACCGATAAAGATCTTCGTAGAATATGTAGGAGCCAATATGGGCATCCAGGTCCCACTATTGGTTATTGACCGGAAACGTGTTTCGGTCATGTCTACATAGTTCTCGAACTCGTAGGGTCCGCACGCTTAAGGTTTCGATGACAGTTTTATTATGAGTTTATGAGTTTTGATGTACCGAAGGAGTTCGGAGTCCTGGATGAGATCGGGGACATGACGAGGAGTCTCGAAATGGTCGAGACGTAAAGATCGATATATTGGACAACTATATTCGGACATCGAAAGGGTTCCGAATGGTTCGGGTATTTTCGGGGGTACCGAAAAGTTACGGGAATACGAGGAAGAAGTAATGAGCCTCATGGGCCAAGTGGTGGAAGAGAGGAGGCAGGGCGCGCGCCCCCCTAGCCCAAACCGAATTGGACTAGGGGGCCGGGCCCCCTTTCCTTCTTTTCCTCCCTCTCGCCCCCTTCAACGTTCGACCGCCCGCTCAAACCTCAAGAAACAAGAACCGAGAGTGGGGAAATCCCCAAATCCCCAAATCCCGAGCTCCCTCCCATGGACATGGAGAGCGACGAGGCCGCCGCGCGCTCCCTCGCGGCCGTCCCCGGAGGCGGCGGGAGTGATTTCTTGAGCCGCCTCCCCGACCACCTCCTCGTCGACATCCTCCTCCGCCTCTGCACCAAGGATGCCGTCGCGACGACCGTCCTCTCCAGGCGATGGCGCGCCGTATGGCCTGGGCTCCCCCACCTCAACTTCGACGGCGTCGACCCCTCCGTACCCGCCCGTGCGCTCGCTTCCTACCAGGACCTCGCCGCGTTCGACATCCAGCGCCTCGCCGTCTCGCCCAATCAGGTGGACGCGCAGGAGACCTCCGCCTGGCTTGCCCTCGCCGCGCCCCGCCTCACTGGCCCGCTACACTTAGACATCAGCCGTGCTCTTTCGGAGGAGGCATTGGATGACCTCCTCATGGCGGACGAGGTCGATGACACGACCAGGAGGCCTTGGAGTTCCCCTGCTTTGTCAGAGCCACGGAGATTCGACTTGACCTGGCGTTTCTTGCCCCGGTGTTGCCACCAATTGGCGTCTTCGAGGCGCTTAGGTCGATCTTCCTGCATAATTTTCGATGCCAAGGCCAGATCATCTTCAACGACATGGTGTTTCCTTTCCTGCAACATCTGACCATGAACAGGGCCCGTTGCCTGAACGTGCTGATCAACTCCAACGCGCTGGTATCCGTTCACCTATCTTACTTCATGCTGCTGCAGCAGCTTGCCATCATGGCTCCAGGGCTACAGCAGCTAGAGGTGCTGTGCTGCTTCTATGACGCGCCCATACCAGTTGCCAACATTACTGTGGAAAGCTTAGAGGTTCTCAGCTGGGATGGGCCGTATGACGCAGAGTTTGTTCACTTTGGAGAGATGCCTTGCCTCTGGAGGCTCAGAGCCCCTCCCATCTTCACACTTCGGTGGGAGGAATTTCAGATGGCTCAGATTTGTGCAAGGTTTCTAAATCGGTTTGCAGCAGTTAATCAGCTGGAGCTTCACATGAGTCTTGGCGTGAGTCTTCTTTCTTGGATACATTTTTTACAGTCTCCTCTTGAACTTAAATTGCCCAGATATGATAGAATTGATTTTCTCTTCCAATAATTGTTAGACAACGTTACATCACGATCCAGAGGAGGTGTTCGGCTGGTACTAGGGATAGAGATAGATCTTGGTTGTTAGTTTAAACATATTACAATTGTAACCATCTCTATCTCCTTCCTCCTTCTCCAAGTAATCTCATCCGAGATTCCCTCTCTGTAACGATCTTCTGATCGCCCTCCTGTACCGATCGTTGGGGTCGCGTCCCCCTCTCCATATAACGTGAACCACGTCCCTCGAGAGAGGTAAGACGTTTTCCGCTATCGCACATGGTAGTCAGAGCCTTCCTTTTCCCATCTGAAGCTTCTGTCGAATCCATCTAAGCCTAGCCATGTCTTCCTCCTCCGCCTCCGGTGCCTTCTCCTCAAACCTCAATAGTCAGGTCACGGAGAAGCTGTCCCGCACGAACTACGTGCTATGGCGAACGCAGATCACCCCCCAACTGCGTGGCGCCGGCGTCTACGGCTACGTCGACGGCACCACACCGGAGCCAGCGAAGCTCCTCATCACCACCAAAGAAGGCAAGGAGACTTCATCACCCAACCCTCTCCACCCTCTCTGGGTCCGGGAGGACCAGCAGGTCCTTGGCTTCCTGTTGGCCAACCTCACAAAGGAGGTTCTGGTGACGGTGACCACGGTCACCACGGCGAGCGCGCTCTGGACGACGCTCGCTGCCATGTTCTCGTCGCACTTGGCGAGCCGCATCAACAACATCTGCACCTCCCTCATCAACGCGCAGAAGGGTAATCTCTCGGTTGCCTCTTACTTTGCTGCCATGCGAGGTTTTGCAGATGAACTAGCCGCGGCGGGCAAGGCCATCCAGGATGACGAACTAGTCTCCTACATCATCCACGGGCTAGACGCCGATTACCAGCCTCTGGTGTCTGCTCTCGACGCTCGTGTGACCCCCGTCACACTCGACGAACTCTACGCCATGCTCTCCAACTTCGACCAGCGCGTGGCCCATTACCACGGGTCTGGCGGCGGCGGTTTCAAATCTTCCGCCAACATGGCGTCGCGTGGGCGGGGTGGCGGCTCCCGTTCACGTGGCCCTCCTCGCAACAAAGGACGGTTTGGTGGTGGCAGCGGCAGTGACCGCGGCTCTTCTCAGCGCGCGGGCGGCAGAGGCCGCGGCCATCGCGGTCGTGGCAACGGCAACAGAACGCGCCCCGACACTCCCCGATGCCAAATCTGCGGGAAACCTGGCCACACAGCAAAGGATTGCTGGTACAGGTATGATGAGGATGATGATGATTCCCGGGACGATGACATGGTTGCTGCGGCGGCTGATGGGTCCTACGGCGTCGACACAAATTGGTACGTCGACAGTGGGGCCACGAACCACATCACCAATGAACTCGAGAAGGTGACCATGCACGAAAAATACCGCGGCAAGGATCACATCCACACTGCTAGCGGAGAAGGTATGAGTATATGTCATGTTGGTCACTCAATATTTCGTACCCCTAGACGTAAACTACATCTTAGAAATTTTTTGCATGTCCCTAGTGCACATAAAAATCTTCTGTTTGTTCATCGAATTGCCATCGATAATCATGTTTTTCTCGAGTTTCACCCTTATTTCTTTTTGATCAAGGATCAGGCAACGAGGGAAATACTCTATCGAGGTAGATGTGTTCGAGGGCTCTATCCGTTGATTCCAGAGTTTAGAAGATTCAATAAACAAGCTTGTGGTGCTATCAAGCTTACGTCCACACGATGGCACGATCGTTTAGGACATGCCTCCTTTCCTTTAGTTGACAAGTTGCTTAGGAAAAATAAGCTCCCGTTTGTTGGTGAGCGTCATGTTGAAACAATTTGTGATTCATGTCAACGAGCAAAAAGTCATCAATTACCATACCCTGTTTCTACTAGTGTTTCTACCAAACCTCTCCAACTTATTTTTTCTGATGTTTGGGGTCCAGCCCCACACTCTGTTGGTAGACATACGTATTATGTTAGTTTTATTGATGACTACAGTAAATTCTCGTGGATCTATCTTCTCAAACGAAGATCAGATGTGTTTCAAGTTTTCCAAAACTTCCAAGCCCTTGTTGAACGCAAGTTTGATAGCAAAATAATTGCTGTCCAATCAGACTGGGGAGGGGAGTACGAAAAGTTGAACTCCTTCTTCCAAAATCTTGGTATCTCTCACCACGTATCATGTCCACACGCTCACCAACAAAACGGCTCAGCTGAACGCAAGCATGGACACATCGTAGAGGTCGGCCTTGCTCTTTTGGCAGGAGCCTCCATGCCTCTCAAATTTTGGGATGAAGCATTCCTCACTGCCGTCCACATTATCAACATGCTACCCAGTCGTGTCATTCATAATGAAACTCCGGTAGAACGCCTCCTTCACACAAAACCAGACTACAAGTCTCTTCGCGTGTTTGGGTGTGCATGTTGGCCAAATCTCCGTCCCTACAACAATCGCAAACTCATGTTTCGATCAAAACAGTGCGTCTTCCTAGGATATAGCGCCCAGCATAAAGGTGTCAAATGTCTAGATGTCTCCACTGGTCGCGTTTACATCTCACGTGACGTCGTCTTTGATGAAACCAAATTCCCATTTGCTGACCTTCACCCCAATGCTGGCGCTCTTCTTCGCAAAGAAATCCTCCTTTTACCTTCCCATCTCACTAGTTTTGATCAAGGGGGGCAAAATATTGATGATCAATTAGTGACTAACTCATCTAATGATCTGCATGAGCTTTGTGTTGATGATACAGGAGAAATTTGTGAAGAAATTGCTGCTGAGAAAAATTCAAATGGACCATATCTTATGTGTCCCACCAGAGGAGACAGATTCTCCTCGGGATCCGCCCAGGAGCAGCGAATCAGATCAGCTCCGGGATCGGAGCCCAACGCAGGCACAGGCGAGCATGCGGTCTCCCCTGATTCCCGCAGTGCCGGTCCCATCAGCGACACGCGGGCCTCGTCCGCTGGCTGCGCCGGCTTCCCTGCTCCGCGCCAATCGCTGTCCTCCACTTGGCCAGCTCCAGATGGCCCAGGTGCTGCGCGCTACTCCATCCATCCGGTGACGTACAAGAGGCGCACAGGTACGTGGTCAAGCGAGGGCGCGGGGCCTGGCGCGGGTCCGACCGCCTCTGGCGCGGCCCCTGGTGCGGAAAACCGCGTGGATCCAGGCGCAGATCCGACCGGCGCAGAAACTCAAGTGGATATGGGAGCTGCGGGATCTTCTGTGGCTGCTTCAGGTGTCCCGCCTCGTATTTCAACCGCAGAAAATCCAACGCTACTGGGTGGCGCTGCTGCTACTGCTGCCGAATCCTCATTGGGTTCTGGTCCAGCCAATGATTTGGGGACTACAGGATCCTCTGTGGCAGCAGATATGAGTGCTCAGCAGCCACGTCGCACACGTCTTCAACAAGGAAAAATTCAACCTATCAACTACAAGCATATGTCCAAGTATGGTATGGTCTGTTCCACAGGTGAACCAGATGAACCTAACACCCTTGAAGCAGCGTTGTGCGATGATAGGTGGAAGAAAGCCATGAATGAAGAGTATATGGCATTGAAGAAAAACAAAACATGGCATTTGGTTCCCCCACAGCAAGGTAAAAATTTAATTGATTGCAAGTGGGTTTTCAGGATTAAAAGAAAAGCTGATGGAACTATTGATCGTTATAAGGCTAGGCTAGTAGCAAAAGGTTTTAAACAGAGATATGGTATAGACTACGAGGACACATTTAGTCCGGTGGTAAAGGCTGCCACCATTCGTCTTGTCCTATCTATTGCTGTTTCTAGAGGATGGAGTCTCAGACAGCTTGATGTTCAGAACGCGTTTCTCCATGGTGTTCTGGAAGAGGAAGTGTACATGAAACAACCTCCTGGGTTTGAGAGTAAGAATGCTCCTTCATATGTATGCAAGCTTGATAAGGCACTATATGGGTTGAAACAGGCTCCAAGGGATGGTATGCTCGTCTCTGTCACAAAATGCAAGCACTTGGTTTTATTCCCTCTAAATCTGACACATCATTGTTCATCTACAACAAGTCCAACACATGCATATTTGTTCTCATATATGTTGATGATATTATTGTAACCAGCTCATCTGATGAAGCTATCAGAGGACTTCTTAAGGATCTAAGTGCAGAATTTGCTCTAAAAGACCTTGGTGACTTGCACTATTTTCTTGGGATTGAGGTGAAGAAGCACAAAGATGGACTTCTGCTCTCTCAAGAAAAATATGCCACTGATTTGGTTAAGAAGGCTGGGTTACAGGGATGCAAGCCTTGCCTCACTCCATTGTCTAGTTCAGAAAAACTATCTCTTGCAGAAGGTGAGCTTTTGAGTCAAGAGGACAGCACGAAATACAGGAGTTTGGTAGGAGCTCTTCAGTACCTTACACTTACCAGACCGGATCTGTCTTTTGCTGTTAACAAAGTCTGTCAGTTTCTTCATGCACCTACCAATGTTCATTTGACAGCTGCAAAACGTATAGTTCGGTATGTGAAGCATACTTTGAACTTGGGACTGAACTTTAGCAAATCACCTTTTACTCTTATTAGTGCATTCTCTGACTCAGACTGGGCAGACTGTCTTGATGACAGACGCTCCACTGGTGGCTTTGCAGTGTTTTTTGGACCAAATTTGATATCATGATGTGCACGTAAACAGGCCACCGTGTCCAGGTCTAGTACAGAGGCAGAGTACAAGGCATTGGCTAACGCTACAGCTGAAATAATATGGGTTCAGTCTATGTTAAAGGAACTTGGTGTACAAAGTAAGCAAGCTCCCTGCTTATGGTGTGACAATCTTGGTGCTACATATCTCTCTGCAAATCCGGTGTTTCATGCCAGGACAAAGCACATAGAGATTGATTTTCACTTTGTCAGAGAAAGAGTTGCTCAGAAACAACTTGACATTCGCTTTGTGCATTCCAGAGATCAACTTGCAGATGGATTCACAAAGCCCTTGCCTACAAGAAGATTTGAAGATTTCAAGCATAATCTCAACTTGATGAAGTTGTGATTAAGGGAGGGTGTTAGACAACGTTACATCACGATCCAGGAGGAGGTGTTCGGCTGGTACTAGGGATAGAGATAGATCTTGGTTGTTAGTTTAAACATATTACAATTGTAACCATCTCTATCTCCTTCCTCCTTCTCCAAGTAATCTCATCCGAGATTCCCTCTCTGTAACAATCTTCTGATCGCCCTCCTGTACCGATCGTTGGGGTCGCGTCCCCCTCTCCATATAACGTGAACCACGTCCCTCGAGAGAGGTAAGACGTTTTCCGCTATCGCACAATAATGTCACAGTGTGCCTTTGAGATTGAATTGCGTTGTGACGAAGCAAGATCATATTGCAACATGAGATTTGCTCACAAATAACTATTGACTAGTATGGAATTAGGAGTTCAGAAACAACACTGTTGGTATTGAAGGGTATACTTCCAATGGTTTGAGTTTGTACACATTTACATGTGCGACTATCCTCAAGGAAAGCAGCAAATTGGAGTTCAGAAGCAGCATTGTTGGTATTGTAGGATATACTTCCAGTGGTTTGAGTTTGCACGTTTATACATGAGAAAGTATCCTCCAGGAAAGCGGAAATAGGACTTCAGAAACAGCACAGTTGGCATTGTAGGATATACTTCCAGCGGTTTGAGCTTGCACGTTTATACATGTGAAAATGTCCTCCAGGAAAGCAGAAAATAGGAGTTCAGAAACAGCACTGTTGGTATTGTAGGATACACTTTCAGTGGTTTGAGATTGCACTTTTATACATGTGCAATTATCCTTCAGGAGCAACATTGTTGGTCTGTTAGGGTATGCTATTGCTGGTTTTGAGATATGTATATACTTCAAAGATGTCAGAGAGTCTAGAAGGAAAAAAAAAAAAAGAAGGAAAAGATTGAAAGTTAAGGCTGATGCAGTTTCTCAAATTTTTACTGAGTGTAAATTCACTGAGGGTCAGTAAAAGAAGCTTGGACAAAGTTTGGTCAGTCAGTATCTCATTCATTTCTGAAGTGCGGTGAAGAAAAATTCATTCAAAAATTAATGCTAGTCATTGAGTTATCGACAAAAGATTATTTGTCGCCTTCAAGTCACTGTCACTTGTCTTTGGTGTGTAAAGTGAAGTTTACAATTGTGTGTGCTAGTTTAACTGGGTTCACATGTTATATTGGCAAATGGTAATTCTGAAACTACTTCTATTTTCTGTTTCTGGATGTTGGGTGGTGCAGACATGTATGTCAAGGTAGTCTATGGTTCCCTGTCATGTATATTTGATTACTCTCCCTTTCATTTTGTATGATCTCACCTTTGTTGACTTGCAATGAATCAGCCGGAGATGGAAGGGTCACTTCTCTTGATGGGAGACTTGACCATCCCTGACGTGAATGTCTTGGTGTTATCCTTAGACACAAATGGGCATGCGTTTGAAAGAAGTGTATTGCGATTGCTCGCAAAGTGCTATTGCATAAGAAAGCTGAACCTATCATTCCAAATGCAAGACCAGGTAATCACACCCTCTGTCATGTACTAGTATTCAACATTTTCACTATCCTAACAGAGTTGAGCAATGCATTTATTTTACTATATATTCGGGAACCATATCATACTAATGATTTTTAAGTGATACAGTATAGCTGGTGTCAAATGGTGTGCATGAACAAGAATGCCCATTGGCTGTTGGAACAGAACTAAAATTCCATTCTCTGTTTAAGACTAGGAGAGCATAGACATGCCAAGGACATGCGACTTGAAAAACAAGAGCACTAAGGTGGTTTAACATTATGATATAATTAAACTGAGCTCTTGATACGAGTTAATTAATAGGAATAGTTACAGAGGCCAGGGGGTGATCCCTCATTTTCAGAGAAAAAGAAGCTATTAGGAATAGTTAGTATGAAGTGTACACCTATTTGTCAGGTATATCTTTCTTCTACAGTTTTTGTACTTCTTGTCTTGTGTAATGTAAAGAGGAAGTATCATCTATAGTGGCAGTCTATAAGATGTAGAATTTTAAAAATATAAGCTTATGCTTGATGTCCTGAATATGATCTTGATATCATGATGACTGCATCTCAGATATTTCCTTCATGGTGTTTGAACCTCTAATTTTATATTGCTCCCAAACAAATGATAAAAGTAGATTAAAGTGGTCGATCTTGCCATTTGCTTATTCTGTACCATGGCAAAGCTTTTACACTGCCCATGGAGTCATGCATCTAATTTTCTCTGTTCATTCCTAACACACTTACGCGTGTTCTCATTCCAGGTGGAAAATTACTGTGTACAAGGCTGCATTTGCCACACGGAACCAGAAGTTGAGGTCGTTCTGATGTGGGCTCTGACAAGAATGGACATAGTCAACTACATAGGGACTCCAGCTCAACTTTATGTTGTCGAACAACTATTGGCAAGGGCGCCGAGAATTAGATTGATGAGAATAATAATCTCGGAGGCTGAGGATCCTTTCGAAACAGAGGCTGAGGATCCTTCACTGGGCATCATTGAAAGCTTATGCCCTGCTGGTTGTGTACTTGAGCTTGTATGGTGTTAGAAGAGTAGAGGAATAGGTGACCTGATACCTGACTTGCTATTAGAGCTGTTGAAGCATACATTTTTTGTTTTGTTTTGAGGAATGCACACATCTGTCCGTTAGAGACTGAAGATGAATGCATACATACTCATTGTACATGTACATGTTGGGCGCCAAGCATTATTGTATACAGTGGGTATATACGGAATCATGAATAATGACTGAAATAGAAGAATCTCATATATTGGATTTGTTCATATCATGGATGTGATCAGTTCAGTGTACTTATTTGTTTGTTGCTGCATTTGGTGGCTGTTTGGTTGGAGGCCTGAGCACTGTGCCTGGAAAATAATGTTGCTTGAGTGTTGCTTGAGGAGTTGGAATATTTTGTCTTGGGGATGGACCTATTATTATTATGTAATTATTTTTGGACGCCCGTATCTCGTTCGCTAGGGGGAGCAGCTCCTAGCGAACGATTTCGGCCGCCCCGATTGATTGCTAGGAAGGAGGCCTGGGGTGAACCCCCAGTTTAACAAAAATAATAATTCAAAAACAATGCTATCAATAGAAAAAAGACCCTAAATTGGCACGATCTAACTTATGAAAAAAATGCCATACTACTTTATAAAAAATGCCATCTCTCTAATGTATAAAAATACCATGAGTATGATTAAAAAAATGTTGTATGAACTATAAAAATGAAAAATGTCATGCTAAAACATTAAAACTGCCAACCTCAGGATAAGAATGCCATGAACAAAAAGTGCCATGTGAACACAAAAAGAAAGAAACAAAAATCCAGGTTAAAAAAGGGACATCTCTTAATAAACAAAAAATACCAGCTAAAAACCAAAATGCCATCACTTAATAATAAAAATGCCATCTCTTAATAGTAAAATGGCCATTTCTTAATAATAAAAATGCCATCTCTTAATAACAAAAAATTCATCTATTAATATTAAAGTGCCATCTCTTAGTAATGATGATAATAATAATAAATTCATTTTTATAAAAACGCCATACGCTTAGTGATAAAACTGCCATGCCATTAAAAATCATAATTTGCCATGTGACCATTGCAAACATATTCTAAAGCCATGTGTTAGATTTATTTTTTTATATAGTTACCATGATGTGCAGAACAAAATTATCAAAAGTTACCATCCATGATTTTTCTCGAGTTTACATACAATTAATATAGATTGTCATGATGTACAATTTAAATTTCCCATGCGACCATTCTATATTTTACCAAATACTTGCCAAGTTTTGTAGAAAAAATAGCCTAAATTTGTCCTGTTACTGTTTGCAGATTTTCTTAATTTTCCATGGTTTAGGAAATTTAACTATCCAAATTTTGCATGTGAAAATTTTAATTTTTTTTACAATTTTTTCTGAACTTGTGTTGATTTCTCAATATTTTTATCTACCATCTGCCATGTGACCACTATAAATATTTTCCAAATTTTGCCATGCTTTTAGAGGACAAATCTCTACATTTTCCGTGCGACCAATAATTTGCCACGATTTTAGGATACAAGAATTTCTAAACTAGTTATGCGACTTTATAACTTTGCCATGATTTTATGATACAAAAAATTCCAAATTAGGCCATGGATGGTCATTATGTAACGCAACCATGGAACATTCATTGTTTTGTCAATAGTAACCTTTTTTTTATATGTTTTGTGTAGCTATTTTGAAGTTCCCTAAAGAATAAGCACCTAAATACGACCCTGTTGGCCTAGCAGGATAGCCACGGTCTCACCGGCCGTCGGCGCTCGGCGGCCGTCGATCCCCTGTTGTTCTCGCCATGGCCGGCTTCTTGTTTTGGGATAGACTCGATCTCCACCCATGAGGATGCGGAGGAGCAAAGGCGGCGCCATGGGAGGATGGGGAGGAGCAGGGCAGCGCCATGGGGAGAGGGGTGGGGGCTGGATCTCCATCCATGAGGAAGAAGAGGACGAGCAGGTCGGCGCCATGGAGAGGAAGGCAAGGAGCAGGGGTAGCACAGCGGTGAGACTTGGTTGTCGGATAGCGGCGTGCGCCCGGAGCTTCCGACCAGGTGGCATCTGCCCGATGCGCGAACGAGATCGAGCGGCCTGGAGCCGGCCGCTCGGTTCGACTAAAAAGCGCGTAAGCACTTTTTAGATTTCAAGGATGATTAAATCCAAAAATAACTGGCGTGCGCCATCTGGTTGGGCTAGTCCAATCTCGCGCCGGAGACGCGATCGCCCGCGTATATATCCTAGCAGCGCCCGGTTTAACCCGGTGGGAAGGAACGTCAGATATATAGCTATTCGCGTTGAAATTTTTTGTGTGCGAGACGAGTTGTTCCTGATTTCGACGTAATCGTTCGATCCTCGGCAAATTCCAACACGCGCTAGCTAGGGTTCGCCATGGCCATGGAGGAAGGAGCACGCCATGGCGGCCTTCCCGATCTAGGTCCAACCGGAGGAGGACCCGATCTCATCAGCCCCCTCCCGGACGACCTGCTTCTGCAGGTGCTCGCCCGCCTCCGCTGCGCCCGCGCCGCCGTGCGCACCAGCCTCCTCTCCCGCCGTTGGAGCCGCCTCTGGATCCGCCTCACCGAGTTCACCTTCCGCGACGTCGCGCCCCGCTTGCTCCGACCGGCGCTCGGCTCCCTCGTCCACGTCCCCGGCGTGTCCCTCCTCGACATCCACGTCCCCGAGCCGCCCCCGCGTCCTCCTAAGTACGATATGCTGTACGTGGCCGACGTCGCCTCCCTGATCCGCGCCGCCGCGGGGCTCTCGCCGGTGGAGCTCCGCTTCAACGTCTCTCGCAGCCCGCTTGCCCGCCGGACACGCGACCTGCGGTACCTTCCCCCTCCCGTGAACCTGCCCGGCTTCCACCGGGCCACATCCGTCGACCTATGCGGGTTGGACCTCTTCCTCTCCGCCGCCGCCGACCCGCCGGCAAGCTGCTGCATGTTCCCCGCGCTCGAGGCGCTGTCCCTCTCTGGCTGCCACGTCGACGCCGCCGCCTTGCTCCTCCATTCCCCGCGCCTGCGCGTGCTCAGGGCGACCGGCTGCTCGCTCGGCCACGCCATCCGCTCGGCCTCCCTGCAGGAGCTCGTCCTGGAGAACAAGCGCAAGTCGACAGGTCGCGTGCACATCGACGTCCCCGCACTTAAGAAATTGACACTGTCCATACACACTCGCGGCGAGCTCAAATTGTCCATCTCGGCACCCATGGTGGAGAAGGTTCTGTGGCGGTGCTGCTATTCCAAGCCGGCTGCCGGGATCGGTCCTTGGGGCCTTGCAATGGTGAGGCTCGAGACGGGGGAGAACAATGCCGGCCTGTGCCTGTGGATGGAGTCGGACGACAGCAGCCTTGTGCGTCTCCTTGTCTCTCACTCACTCACTTTACTTACTTATTATTACTGAAGTTGCCAGCTAAACTAGTAGTATTAAACTTATTATGGATGATATATATTGCTGTCAATTGTTTTTTGCTGGGCTCATTTAGTTTTCCACAGACCGAGCTCAGCCTTGCGCAAGAAATAGAGAAACATCTGGTGCTTACAAACTTCTCCGTTTTGGATCTACATTTCAACACAACCGGGCATGCTTTTGGAGCATTTGTGTTTCGCCTCCTTAGGGTCCATTGGATTAGCACTGCTACAAAAATCCTTAAGATAGAGATGGTAATTCTTTCCTCTGCTTAATTATTATACATGAAATATATTATGTAGCAAAAGGAAAATCCAGGTACAAGTTTTGAGATGATGTCTTTGAGGAGTACCAATAATTTTAGTTATTCATATCCCTTTTAGGGGGAGCCTTGACGCAGTGGTAAAGCTGCTGCCTTGTGACCATGAGGTCATGGGTTCAAGTCCTGGAAACAGCCTCTTACAGAAATGTAGGGAAAGGCTGCGTACTATAGACCCAAAGTGGTCGGACCCTTCTCTGGACCCTGCGCAAGCGGGAGCTACATGCACCAGGTTGCCCTTTTTTATATTCCTTTTAGGGGGCAAAAGGAAAAGCATGCCCAGTAAATTGTCCCTGTGATGAGCCTGGGATCTGGAGAAGCGAAACTACCCCCTTGATCAATCTCCAAGAAGTTGAAATCAGAGCCTTCGGAGGAGAGGATCATGAATTTGATTTCTTGAGGCTGATATTGAAATGTGCACCAAGGCTGAAAAGAATGACCGTGAGGCCGTCACATGAGGATGAGGTCACAACAAGTAACGACGACTGGCGCGTAACAATAAACAACATCCTGAAGGTGTATCCTTCTGTGGGATGCAATCTTTTTGCTAATTCTGGTAAGCGATTCTAAATGTACATGATTGTCATGATCTTAAATGTGGTATTGTGTTTGCTATCTTTAGTATTTTCTTTAGGTTCAGAAGTACTAAACCCACATTTTCTGAAAATTCACCATCTATGCTGCTTTTGCATGTACCAAATGTTATATTGTTTTGGTAGTCCATGAAGTTTTGTTGTGCCCCTATCCCCAGAATTGGCTGAATAAGCTTTATTAGTGCTGATTGTTCTTTGAGGGAACGTTACTACTAAATTTGTGTGCATACATCCTTAAACTTTCTCTTTTCAAAAGTGATTGCTGAATGGTGCAAGGTGAAGAATTATGGAAACTTTCTAGTTTGAGCAGGCTTCCTTAGCATTGCCGACCCTTTTTGGTATAGGCAACCTTGCTGACCCTTTTTGGTTTACGCAATCATCTCTATTCGCTGCACGTGCAAAACCGTAAAACTCCTGCTGATATGTTATCTGCAAGAGAGAG
>NC_041391.1:511123718-511157437 GCF_002162155.2 Triticum dicoccoides
AACTGAGATACTAACTGACCTCCTTAATTTGCGTGCAGGGCCAACGCACAACAGCCAAAGTGGTGACTCTCATCCTCAAATTTGCTGATTCGGGGACTCATCAAAGAGATCATCCTGTCTCCACTGTCTGGTTTCACGCATTTTTGCTTGGTGGCTTGGCTTCAATAGATAATTTTGTGTTATTTTGCTACTGCAATGTAGTTGCTGATTCGAAGTGGTGCACTGTTAATTAGTTAATCTGTAAATGCTACCCATGGCCTATTTGTATATGACATTAGTCCATCGATCAGATGAGATGATGTGTTATTTTGCTATAGTGTAATGGAGTTACATGCACCCTGTTATGGGTGGAGTAGCTAGAATCTAAATTGAGCAGGAGAGAGGAAAATGTAGATAGTTTTCTTTGAAGGAAAAGACAAGAGCTCTGTCGTTGCATTATTACAACAGGGAACAATCTGTATAAGGTCAAGATCATCACGAGCTAACACGGCCGCAGTATCGGCCGGAACAAATGTCTCTTCAAAAATTCTCCTCTTTCGCTCAGTCCATAAACAGATGATCCAGATAGCAGCGGAGAGCTAACAGTACTCAAGACCTTGGCATCTTCCAAGCATGTGCCCAAGAATTGAAACTAAGTCAATGGTGGGGCAAACGTTTTTACATCCAGAAATCACAATAACTAGTTCTAAGTTATAACCAGAAAAAATGTTTCTGGGTTATATAAAATTTTAACAAAATGAAACCATGTTGGTCAGCACTTATATTCCTGACATCTACAAAATAGAAGCTATAACTAGTATAATGATTGGTATATACCTGGAGATAATCTTCAGAGGGGAAATTTAGTGTGTTCCATCTAAACTTTTCAGCAAATCTCTTTCTTAAGAGAACTACATATAGGTTCCTTGAGAGCATGACTACGGATAAATTCTCCAGTATTCAAGATGCATCATGCTTGCTGTTACAGCAACATCAGTTCTACTCATTTTCATAACAGAAACTAAAATCTAGTAACAAAAGGAGTTCAAATCTGAAAGACATAGGCAGTTCCACTCGCTACTCCATTAAAACAGTACACACTTGCTAGGACATGACATAAGAACTGAAGCGGTCTGACATGCAGTCACTGAATTCCTACTAGTTAAATAACTAATATGTGGGAATCTTAGCATATTTCAGTCTACAAGCTCCAATACAACATACAATAACAGTACAGTACTAATGCAGCTTAGAGACAATGAAATTGTCGGGTCTATGGTAACCATCTCTATGATGTCACTAATTCGAGCATGTGAGACGCCACAATACAGAAGAACAATAAGGTGGCTCCATAAGCAGCTTTGCATCTGAATTCCCCAAAGTGCAAGCCTGGAATAAGGGGATGTCATGTTAGTTGCAAGGAAAATATGACAAACATTTCACTATGAGAAACAAATCAATGGCCTTGAGCTTGGAATCATGTTGCATAGTCATTTCTGATTTGCATGCATATTTGGAGGTTCATGCATGACTATTTCTGCTATAGCAACCGACATGTGTACATTTTTAAGTTCTAAAACTTTAGGTACATTTCTAAAGTGTTTACCTTTGTCATGTACACTGTAGCAACATAACAAGTGAACAATATCCTGATTCCTGAATGGAAAATGAGGAAACGAATAGCTAAAGCAAGTAATCTATACTACCCAACAGTACGTATGTATGTAAGAGAGTTCGACTGATGAGATGATTAACAGAAGATGCAAGCAGTAGCAACATAGTGCTCTGTGTGCTATGGATAAACAAAATAAGGAAACAAACAGCTACAGCAATTAATATATTACTGTATAGATTGGATAAACAAAAGCAAAGTAGAATCATAAGCATCATTCACTTGTCCAAAGACAGCATCATCAACTGATATCTGATAATGATTACTACTAGTTCAGCTCCAATACTATTAAAACATTTGAATCGTCCATATTTACGAATGTTGATATTATTAAAACAGTAAAATCAACATAACCTGTTCAACAAACATAGCACAATAGCATGCCTAATGGGACAATCATCTAATACATTGACATTTCAGCTCCACCGTCTTGACCACCAACTCTGCTATCCGCAGGTAAAAGGGATCCAATAAACCGAAGAAAATTCGTTGAAGAGCTAAAATGATGAGAAGGCAAAAACTGCCATTTATGACAAAGGTAGGAATAGGGAAATAAAACAGCATCTACTGCTAGGCACAAGGTAGAGCCACAATTATCATTTACCTAGTACTCCCTCCGTTTTTATTTACTCCGCATATTAGAGTTGACTGGAGTCAAACTTCCTAAAGTTTGATCAAGTTTATAGAAAAAAATATATAAATATATACCATAAAAAATCTATATGATGCAGAAGTACATTTGATAATGAATCTAATGATGTTGATTTATTATTGTATATATTAATATTTTTGTTTATAAATTATTGTCAAAGTTTACAAAGTTTGACTTTGACTAAAGCTAATACGCGGAGTAAATAAAAACGGAGGGAGTAATGAATTACATGTTAGGACTGTTTAGCTGTCCAGAGGAAATGTATTCACATAGAGTTACTATTCTGGAGAGGATTCCCTTCAGTAATATCAAATGGGTAAAAAATGCTCAATTTGAGAAACTTAAGTGGCAAATGGCATCTCCAATACTCACTTCTATTCGGGTTCAATGAAACTAGTAATGTTTTTCCAATGTAGGATAATATAGATGTCAATAGCTATTATGAATTTATGATTAATATCAAGATACATAGCACTCCACATGTGGAAATCAAATAACACTTTCAATATAAAATGTTTTGACAATATAGTTTTAGCGCAGTTGTTCTCATCAAGGTTTTTGAGTCGACGAGTCGTTCTGGGGTAGCGACTCGTGACGAGTCGAGCCTGGCCGATCGACTAGTCGCAACTAGTCTCGACTAGTCGAGGGGTTTGAGTCAACCCTGGCAGTGTCGACGACTAAACTGAAAAACAGTGGTTCTCATGCTGAAATACCAATACAAATACAGGGACAAAAAATTACCTGTAATGTAGAAATTTCTGTAGGGATAATAGGTCCTGCTAGACATTGTAATTTCTTTGTGTCTTAAAAAGACTTGTGAACTACATGGACTCAAGCTGGAGCATGTAGTCGCCGAAAAAGGTAGATAGGAAAATCACATTGGTGTCCTCATCGTACCCCTGCATCGACACCGCATTTTGCCCCATTTCTGGTCGTGGTGAAAAGAGCCCGTCTAGTTGAATGGTTTTCTGCAGCTCCCATCCAACAACACCATCGCAGTTAGATTTCCTCTCCCATAATTGGATTATCTTGCTTACATAATCTGTTTCTGACAAAACAGCAAGGCCCAGGCCACTATGCTCTGTCAGTACCGCGTAAGGACCAGTAGTCGTCGGCAGCTCCATGTAAAATTGGATGAGCGTCTGCCGGCTTCTGGGTCACTGCAAGGCTCTGGTTTTGAAAATCAAACTCCAGGATGGCACCTCCAAACATAAGCCAGCAAAATGAATTCTTAACCAGGATGCTGGGGTTCGCAGTGCAATGTCACCTCTCTCTCTCGCTGTATTCGCTGGTCAGTTGAACACTCGAGGGTTTTGCATAGCATAATTGCCTGCTGCTTTTCTGCTTTCTTCTCCTTTTATTCCTTAACAGAAAACGATCGTGCCGTGGCTCCAGTGCTCCTACTGAATCGTGTCATCCCAGAATCGAGCACCTGGTCCATGACGCCTACAAACTCTCCACGGATCACACAGACCGCGTCTCGTGGGAGCTGGCATCTAACTAACCTGACGAAACTGACGAAACATGCTAACTGAACTTTTAACTGAAGAAAACAACTACTCTGACTCTAAACTGCTAGCAACAACTAGCTTATTGTGCAACATGCAAGTCGAAGTCGAATGTGCAGTCTCTACTGAAATAATACCCCCCCCCCCCACATAGCAGAATCTTACTCATAGAGGCATGCAAAACAGCGTGTGCCGGTGGAATCACTGCACACCAAGGCCAATCTAAATGGAGAGAACTGGCAGTCACCGTGAACACTGCGCTGGTGGCCCGTCAGGGGATCCCACACGACGGCCTCGCGGCGCGCCCGACAGATGAGGAGGGCGAGGCCGTGACGGCCGCCGAGAAACTCCCAGTCCTCACCCAGGCTCCATGGCTCGGAGAAGCACGCGGGTGGGATGCGGTCCCGCCGGCTGATGTCTACTACACAACCTTCTTCTTGTAGACGTTGTTGGGTCTCCAAGTGCAGAGATTTGTAGGACAGTAGCAAATTTCCCTCAAGTGGATGACCTAAGATTTATCAATCCGTAGGAGGCGTAGGATGAAGATGGTCTCTCTCAAACAACCCTGCAACCAAATAACAAAGAGTCTCTTGTGTCCCCAACACACCCAATACAATGGCAAATTGTATAGGTGCACTAGTTCGGCGAAGAGATGGTGATACAAGTGCAATATGGATAGTAGATAAAGGTTTTTGTAATATGAAAATATAAAAACAGCAAGGTAACTAATGATAAAAGTGAGCACAAACGGTATTGCAATGGTAGGAAACAAGGCATAGGGTTCATACTTTCACTAGTGCAAGTTCTCTCAACAATAATTACATACTTGGATCATATAACTATCCATCAACATGCAACAAAGAGTCACTCCAAAGCCACTAATAGCGGAGAACAAACGAAGAGATTATGGTAGGGTACAAAACCACCTTAAAGTTATTCTTTCGGATCGATCTATTCAAGAGTTCGTACTAGAATAACACCTTAAGACACAAATCAACCAAAACCCTAATGTCACCTAGATACTCCATTGTCACCTCAAGTATCCGTGGGCATGATTATACGATATGCATCACATAATCTCATATTCATCTATCCAACCAACATAAAATACTTCAAAGAGTGCCCCAAAGTTTCTACCGGAGAGTCAAGAAGAAAACGTGTGCCAACCCCTATGCATAGGTTCATGGGCGGAACCCGCAAGTTGATCACCAAAACATACATCAAGTGGACCACGTGATATCCCATTGTCACCACAGATAAACACGGCGTGACATACATCAAGTGTTCTCAAATTCTTAAAGACTCAATCCGATAAGACAACTTCAAAGGGAAAACTCAATTCATCACAAGAGAGTAAAGGGGGAGAAACATCATAAGATCCAACTATAATAGCAAAGCTCGCGATACATCAAGATCGTGCCATAGAGAGAACATGAGAGAGAGAGAGAGAGATGAAACACATAGCTACTGGTACATACCCTCAGCCCCGAGGGTGAACTACTCCCTCCTCATCATGGAGAGCACCGGGATGATGAAGATGGCCACCGGTGAGGAATCCCCCCTCCGGCAGGGTGCCGGAACGGGCTCCCGAGAGGTTTTTGGTGGCTACAGAGGCTTGCAACGGCGGAACTCCTGATCTATATTCGTATTCAATGGTTTTAGGTATATGGGAATATATATAGGCGAAAGAAGTCGATCAGGGGAGCCTTGAGGGGCCCACGAGACAGGGGGTGCGCCCAGGGGGGGTGGGCACGCCTTCCTATCTCCTGGCCTCTTCGAACCTTCCCTGGCTTGTACTCCAAGTCTCCCGGATCATATCCTTTTCAAAAATCACGCTCCCGAAGGTTTCATTCCGTTTGGACTCCGTTTGATATTCCTTTTCTTTGAAATACTGAAACAGGCAATAAAACAGCAATATGGGCTAGGCCTCCGGTTAGTAATTAGTCCCAAAAGTAATATAAAAGTGTATAATAAAGCCCGTAATCATTCAAAACAGATAATAAAATATCATGAATGCTTCATAAATTATAGATACGTTGGAGACGTATCAGCATCCCCAAGCTTAATTCCTGCTCGTCCTCGAGTAGGTAAATGATAAAAGAAAGAATTTATGAAGTGTGAATGCTAGCAGGTGCACAAGTTTGATCAATGATAATTTCAATCACCTTTTCTAGCATGATTATATGTCATAACAGTAGTTCATCTCATAAAACTTCTCACGAACAAGTAACAAGCAATTCACATGTTAAAGCATAGACCATAAACTTTCTTGAAAACTAGCAAACTTCATTCTTAGTCATCAAACAGTTGCAATTCATCTTATTTTTAGGAAGGCTCTATGTCAAAGCTTTGATTTAGCAAACTCCACATACTCAACTATCATAGTCTTCTACAATTGCTAACACTCACGCAATATTAATGGTTGTGGAGTTTTAATCGGACACTGAGAAAGACAGGGGCTTATAGTGTTGTCTCCCAACGTATCCCTTTGGGTGCTGTCAACAATAATAGTTCATGCTAACTTACATCCAATTGGATATATATATCAGGATCTTTCCAACACGAGGTGCTTGCCAAAGGATAAAATGAAAAAGGGAAAGGTGAAGATCACCTTGACTCTTGCATAAAGTAAAAGACATAAAGTAAAAGACAGGCCCTTCGCAGAGGGAAGCAGAGGTTGTCATGCGCTTTTAGGGTTGGATGCACAAAATCTTAATGCGAAAGAACGTCACTTTATATTGCCACTTGTATATGGACCTTTATTATGCAGTCCGTCGCTTTTATTGCTTCCATAACAAGATCGTATAAAGCTAATTTTCTCCGCACTAATAAATCATACATATTTATAGAACAATTTTTATTGCTTGCACCGATGACAACTTACTTGAAGGATCTTACTCAATCCATAGGTAGGTATGGTGGACTCTCATGGCAAAACTAGGTTTAAGGATATTTGGAAGCACAAGTAGTATTTCTACTTGGTGCAAGGAATTTGGCTAGCATGAGGGGGAAAGGCAAGCTTAACATGTTTGAATGATGTCGGAAAACATAAACCATTACGTTGTCTTCCTTGCTCCCTCATGCTAGCCAAATCCCTTGCACCAAGTAGAGATACTACTTGTGCTTCCAAATACCCGTAAACCCAATTTTGCCATGAGAGTCCACCATACCTACCTATGGATTGAGTAAGATCCTTCAAGTAAGTTGTCATCGGTGCAAGCAATAAAAATTGCTCTCTAAATATGCATGACTTATTAGTGCAGAGAAAATAAGCTTTGTACGATCTTGTTGTGGAAGTAATAAAAGCGACGGACTGCATAATAAAGGTCCACATACAAGGGGCAATATAAAGTGATGTTCTTTTGGATTAAGATTGTGTGCATCAACCCTAAACGCGCATGACAACCTCTGCTTCCCTCTGCGAAGGGCCTATCTTTTACTTTATGTTTTTACTTTATACTTGAGTCAAGGTGATCCTCGCCTTTCCCTTTTTCATTTTATCCTTTGGCAAGCCCCTCATGTTTGAAAGATCATGATATATATATCCAATTGGATGTAAGTTAGCATGGGCTATTATTGTTGACATCACCTAAAGGTGAACAAGTTGGGAGGCAACACAATAAGCCCCTATCTTTCTCAGTGTCCGGCTGAAACTCCTTAACCACAAGTATTGCGTGAGTGTTAGCAATTGTAGAAGACTATATGATAGTTGAGTAGGTGGACTTGCTGAAAAGCTCTATTCTTGACTCTTTCTGATGTTATGATAAATTGCAATTGCTTTAGTGACTGAGATTATAGTTTGTTAGTTTCCAATGAAGTTTCTGAACCATACTTGACATTGTGAATAGATTGTTACTTGATCATGAAAAGTCTTATGAGATAAGCTACTATTATGACACATATTGATGCTAGAAAAGGTGATTGAAATTATCATTGATCAAACTTGTGCACCTTCTAGCATTCACACTTCATAAATTATTTCTTTTATCATTTACCTACTCGAGGACGAGCAGGAATTAAGCTTGGGGATGCTGATACATCTCCAACGTATCTATAATTTATGAAGTATTCATGCTATTATATTATCCATCTATGATGTTTTATATGCATTTATATGTCATTTTATATGATTTTTGGGACTAACCTATTAACCTAGAGCCCAGTGCCAGTTTCTGTTTTCTCCTTGTTTTTGTGTTTTACAGAAAAAGGGATTCCAAACGGAGTCCAATTGATGTGCCAACTTTTGAGGATTTTTTATGGACCAAAAGAAGACCAGGAGCATCAGAGTTAGGCGAGAAGAGTCCCGGGCTGCCCATGAGAGTGGGGGCCGCCCCCTAGGGTGTGGCCCCCTATCTCGTGGACAGCCCGGAGACCTCCCTGACATGAAACCAACGCCAAAAATTCCTATAAATAGAGAAACCTTCGGGAATTAACCTAGATCGGAAGTTCCGCCGCCGCAAGCCTCTATAGCCACGAGAAATCAATCTAGGCCCTCTGTGGCACCCTGCCGGAGGGGGCCATCATCACCGGAATCCATGGAGGAGGATCTCGGAGGGGCCACCATCGGCATGAAGGCCAAGGACCAGAGGAGGAAAGCCATGGAGGAGGAAGCACAAGGGGGAGAACCTCTCCTCCTCTCTCTTGGTGGCACCGGAGTGCCATCGGGAGGGGAATCATCACCATGGTGATCGTCTTCATCAACATCACCATCATCATCACCATCCTCACCTCTTTTACGCGATCCACTCTCCCGCACCCCGCTGTAATCCCTACTTGAACATGGTGCTTTATGCTACATATTATGATCCAATGATGTGTTGCCATCTTATGATGTTTCGAGTAGATATCTTTTGTCTTTGAGTTGATTGATGATCTAGAATTGTACGAGTTGTACGTTTTATTTTGGTGCCGTGTCGCGCAAGCGTGAGGGATTCCCGCTGTAGGGTGTTGCAATACATTCATGATTCTCTTATAGTGGGTTGCTAGAGTGACAAAAGCTTAAACCCGAGTAAGGGGGTTGTTGCGTATGGGATAAAAGGGGACTTGATGCTTTAATGCTATGGTTGGGTTTTACCTTAATGAATCTTTAGTATTTGCGGATGCTTGCTAGAGTTCCAATCATAAGAGCATATGATCCAAGTAGGAAAAGTATGTTAGTTTATGCCTCTCCCTCATATGAAATTGCAATGACGACTATCGATCTTGTTAACAATTGCTTAGGACAATTCCGCACACCGATCCACCATTATTCCACACTCGCTATTTATATTATTTAGTAATATATTCTAACTTTATGATAACAACACCTACTTTTATATTTTAGCTCTCCGTTATCATAAAAGTTATCCTCTTTATACCCACAACACAGTTTTATTTCTTGTTTCTAGTTGGAAGCAAATATTCGATGCACGTAGAGTCGTATCAGTGGCAGATAGGGCTTGAGAGAATATTGATCTTACCTTTAGCTCCTTGTTGGTTCGACACTCCATACTTATCACTTCCACCTTTGGGAATTGCTATGATGATTCCCTGTACTTGGGGATTATCAAGGATCTGTTCCTATTCATGCTCAGGCACACAACGTCTAATAACACCATCTACTCCTTCTTTATAAAGGTGTGGATCATCCCAGAAGTAATGTCTTAAATCATAAAAGAACTTTTTCTTTTGCTGGTATGTGAAACTAGGCGGTAAATATTTAGCAATAATGTAATTAGCATAATCAGCATACCAAGGAGCACTACGAGAAGCATTAATGACCGCTAATTGTTCATCAGGAAAGCTATCATTAATAGGCCGTGGGTCATCAAGAACATTCTCTAACATAGACAAGTTATCTGCAACGGGGTTCTCAGCTCCCTTTCTATCAATAATATGCAAGTCAAATTCTTGGAGCAGGAGAACCCATCTAATGAGCCTAGGCTTAGCATCTTTCTTTTCCATAAGATATTTAATAGCAGCATGATCAGTGTGAATAATAACTTTGGAATCAACAATATAAGGTCTAAACTTATCACATGCAAACACGACTGCTAAGAACTCTTTTTCAGTAGTAGCATAATTTCTCTGGGCAGTAGCAAGAGTCTTACTAGCATAGTGGATAACATTCAATTTCTTATCGACTCTTTGCCCTAGATCAGCACCTACAGCATAATCACTAGCATTGCACATAATTTCAAAAAGTAAATTCCAATCAGGCGGCTGAACAATAGGTGCAGTGATCAAAGCTTTCTTAAGCACTTAAAATGATTTTGCACAATCATCATCAAAGACAAAAGGAATATCTTTTTGCAATAAATTAGTCAAAGGCCTAGAGATTTTACAAAAGTCCTTAATGAACCTCCTATAAAAACCAGCGTGACCAAGGAAACTTCTTATATCTTTTATGTCCTTGGGACATGGCATCTTTTCAATAGCATCAACTTTGGCTTTATCAACTTCAATACCTCTCTCGGAGATCTTGTGCCCCAAGACAATGCCTTCATTAACCATAAAGTGACACTTTTCCCAATTCAGGATGAGATTAGTGTCTTTGCATCTCTGCAAAACTCGATCAAGGTTGCTCAAACAATCATCAAAAGAGGATCCATAGACGGAGAAGTCATCGATGAATACCTCACAAATCTTTTCACAAAAATCAGAGAATATAGCCATCATGCATCTTTGAAAGGTAGCAGGTGCATTACATAAACCAAAAGGCATACGCTATAAGCAAAAGTACCAAAAGGGCAAGTAAAAGTAGTTTTAGATAGATCCTTCGCTGACACAGGTATCTGAGAGAAACCAAAATAACCATCTAGAAAGCAAAAATGTGTGTGTTTGGATAACCTTTCTAGAATTTGATCAATAAAAGGTAAAGGGTAATGATCTTTCTTAGTAGCTTTATTTAACTTACGGAAATCAATTACCATCCTATAACCTGTAATAATTCTTTGCGGGATCAATTCATCTTTATCATTAGGAACGACGGTAATACCTCCCTTTTTAGGGACACAATGGACAGGGCTTACCCATTCACTATCAGCAACGGGATAAATAATACCTACCTCAAGGAGCTTTAGTATCTCATTTCTTACCACCTCCTTCATCTTGGGATTTAATCATCTTTGAGGATCTCTAACTGGTTTGGCATCTTTCTCCACTGAAATTTTGTGTTGACATAATGTGGGACTAATGCCCTTAAGATTGTCCAAAGTATATCCAATAGCTGCTCGGTGCTTCTTCAGAGTTTTCAATAATCTTTCTTCTTCTTTCTCTGAAAGGTTAGCACTAATAATAACAAGATATATTTCTTTTTCATCGAGATAAGCATACTTAAGATTATCAGGTAATGGGTTGAGTTCAAACACGGGATCACCCATGGGTGGAGGGGGATCCCCAAGAATTTCAACGGGAAGGTTATGTTTCAGCATAGGTTCCTGTTTAAGGAACACTTCATCTATTTCTTCCCTTTCCTTCATAAACATATCGTTTTCATGGTCTAGCAAATATTGTTCTAATGGATCAGTTGGAGGAACAACAATGGAAGCAAGACCAATAATCTCATCCTTACTAGGTGGTTCCCTTTCACGAGGTTGTCTGCTAATCTAAGCAAAATTAAACTCATGAGACATACCATCTATGCCAACAGTGACAATATTCTTTTCACAATTAATCTTAGCACTAGCAGTATTCAAGAAGGGTCTACCAAAAATAATGGGACAAAAATCATCTTGTGGGGAACCAAGAACAAGAAAATCAGCAGGGTATTTAACCTTCCCACACAAAACTTCAACATCTCTAACAATCCCAATAGGTTTAATGGTATCCCTATTAGCAAGCTTAATAGTAACATCAATGTCTTCTAATTCAGCGGGTGCAATGTCGTGCATAATTTCTTTATAAAGATCATAAGGTATCGCACTAGCACTAGCACCCATATCACATATGCCATGATATCAATGATCTCCTATTTTAACAGAAATAACAGGCATGCCTACGATAGGTCTACGTGTCTTAGTATCAGGTCTAGCAATATTAGTAGTCTCACCCAAGAAAGAAATAACATGCCCATCTAAGTCCTCATCCAAGAGATCTTTAACCATAGCAATACTAGGTTCAACATTAATTTTCTCAGGAGGTGTATAAGTCCTAGTATTACTCTTACGAACAACAGTTGAAGCTTTAGCATGATCCTTTATCCTAACGGGAAAAGGAGGTTTTTCAACATAAACAGTAGGAACAATAGGATCACTATAGGTAATAGTCTTTTCTTCGACTGTAATAGGTGCAACTACTTTCACTTCAACATGTGGATTATATTTAAACCACTTCTCTTTAGGGAGATCAACGTGAGTAGCAAAAGATTCACAAAAAGTAGCTACTATCTCAGAGTCAAGTCCATACTTAGCGCTAAATCCACGAAAAGCATCAGTATCCATAAAAGATTTAACACAATCGAACTTAGGTGTCATACCTGACTCCTTACCATCGTCGGAACCCCAATCTGCAGAGTTGCATTTAATTCTTTCCAATAAATCCCATTTGAAATCAATAGTCTTCAGCATATAAGAACCAACACAGGAAGTATCGAGCAGGTTGCGATTATCAAGAGAAAGCCGAGCATAAAAATTCTGAATAATCATTTCCCGAGAGAGCTCATGATCGGGGCATGAATATAACATTGACTTAAGCCTCCCCCAAGCTTGAGCGATGCTTTCTCCTTCGCGAGGCCAGAAATTATATATGTAATTACGATCACGATGAACAAGATGCATAGGATAAAACTTCTGGTGAAATTCCAACTTCAATCGCTTATAATTCCAAGATCTTGTATCATCACATAGCCTATACCATGTCAATGCATCTCCCTTCAAAGATAAAGGGAAGACCTTCCTTTTGACAACATCATCGGGAATACCTGCAAGCTTAAATAATCCACAAACTTCATCCACAAAGATAAGGTGTAAATCGGGATGCAATGTTCCATCTCCTGCAAATGGATTAGCGAGCAGTTTCTCTATCATACCCGAAGGAATATCAAAGTAAATATTTTCATAAAGTTCAGTAGGTTGAGGAGAAACTCTTTGATCTTCTGGTTGGGGTGAAGATACCCCAAACAAGACCCTCAAAGGATTAGTTTCCATAGTGACAAGTAACAGAAAATTTCAGCACACTATATAAATGTTTCCTTACCAAGTTCCACTCACCAAAAGCGCTACACTCCCCGGCAACGGCGCCAGAAAAGAGTCTTGATGACCCACAAGTGTAGGGGATCTATCGTAGTCCTTTCGATAAGTAAGAGTGTCGAACCCAACGAGGAGCAGAAGGAAATGATAAGCGGTTTTCAGTAAGGTATTCTCTGCAAGCACTGAAATTGTAGGTAATAGATAGTTTTGTGATAAGATAAATAGTAACGAGCAACAAGTAAATAAGTAAATAAAGTAAATAAAGTGAAGCAAGGTGGACCAATCCTTTATGTAGCAAAGGATAAGCCTGGACAATTTCTAATAATGATAAAGGAGCTCCCGAGGACACATTGGGAATTATCGTCAAGCTAGTTTTCATCACATTCATATGATTCGCGTTCGGTACTTTGATAATTTGATATGTGGGTGGACAGGTACTTGGGTAGTTCCCAAACTTGGACAAGCATCCCACTTATGATTAACCCCTATTGCAAGCATCCACAACTACAAAAGAAGTATTAAGGTAAACCTAACCACAACATTAAACATATGGATCCATATCAGCCCCTAATGAAGTAGCGCATAAACTAGGGTTTAAGCTTCTGTCACTCTAGAAACCCATCATCTACTTATTACTTCCCCATGCCTTCCTCTAGGCCCAAATAATGGTGAAGTGTCATGTAGTCGATGTTCACATAACACCACTAGAGGAAAAGACAACATACATCTCATCAAAATATCGAACGAATACCGAATTGACATGACTACTAATAGCAAGACTTCTCCCATGTCCTCAGGAACAAACATAACTACTCACAAAGCATATTCATGTTCATAATCAGAGGAGTAATAATATGCATAAAGGATCTGAACATATGATCTTCCACCAAGTAAACCTATTAGCATCAACTACAAAGAGTAATCAACACTACTAGCAACCCACAGGTACCAATTTGTGGTATTGATACAAGATTGGATACAAGAGATGAACTAGAGTTTTGAGAGGAGATGGTGCTGGTGCAGATGTTGATGGAGATTGACCCCCTCCCGATGAGAGGATCGCTGGTAATGATGTTGGTGATGATTTCCCCCTCCCGGAGGGAAGTGTCCCCGGCAGAACAGCTCCGCCAGAGCCCTAGATTGATTCCGCCAAGGTTCCGCCTCGTGGCGGCGGAGTTTCGTCCCGTAAGCTTGCCCACAATTTTTTCTAGGGTAAAAGTGATGATATAGCAGAAAATGGACGCCGGAGGCCCACCAGGGGGCCCAGGAGATAGGGGGCGCGCCCTATAGGGGGGCGCCCCCTGTCTCCTGCACAGGGTGTGGGCCCCCTGGCCTATTTCTTTCGCTCAGAAATTCTTATTAAATCCAAAAAGTTGTTTCATGGAGTTTCAGGACTTTTGGAGCTGTGCAGAATAGGTTTCCAACGTTTGCTCCTTTTCCAGCCAGAATTCCAGCTGCCGGCATTCCCCCTCTTCATGGTAAACCTTGTAAAATAAGAGAGAATAGCCATAAGTATTGAGATATAATGTGTAATAACAGCCCATAATTAAATAAATATTGATATAAAAGCATGATGCAAAATGGACGTATCAAACATCAACTCTTTAGCATGTCATACTTAATGAGTGCTCACAATTATAAAAGATGTCTAGGATAGTATATTTATATGTGAAATCTCTCTTCCTTCAACATTCTTTCATGAATTGTTCAAATGACCAATACAATGCTTGCTAACCTTCAATAAATTTACAACCTCTACTTCTTAGATGTGAAGTCATTACTCCCCATGGGATAAGCAAATGAGACATATAATTTCAGATTTATGACAATCAACTCATTCAACAATTTATTCCTAGGATATAAGTGAAGCACACGAGTAAATGGCAAACTACTCCAAAAAGATATAAGTGAAGATCAATGAGTAGCTAAATAATTATGGAACTATGTGAAGACTCTCTCTCATTAAAGAATTTCAGATCTTGGTATTTTATTCAAACTGCAAGCAAAACAAAATAGAATGACATTGCAAGGATAGCACAACTCATGTGAAGAAGCAAAAACTTAGGTTCAACCGATACTAACCGATAGTTGTTGAAGAAGAAAGGTGGGATGCCTACGGGGCATCCCCAAACTTAGATGCTTGAGACTTCTTGAAATATTATCTTGGGGTGCCTTGGGCATCCCCAAGCTTGAACTTTTGTGTCTCCTTAATTCCTCTCATATCATGGTTTCTCTTTTTATCAAAGCTTCATCCACACCAAACTCAACAAGAACTCGTGAGATAGGTTAGTATAAACCAATGCAAAACCTTATCATTTTCTACTGTAACAAATCACTAAAATTATTATTCAGCATTGCATAGTATATGACTCTGCATATTTAATACTCCTATCCTCAAATAGAATCATTAAACAAGCAAACATATGCAAACAATGCAAACATAACAGCGATCTGCCAAAACAGTATAGTCTGTAAAGAATGCAAGAGTATCAATACTTCGCTAACTCCAAAAATTATGAGAAAAATACTACGTTGTAGAAGATTTATCAGATCTCAATATGCAAAAAGTTTTAACATTATATCATTCTCTGAATTTTCTATGGAATTTTTGCAACAGCGGTAAACTTTCTGTTTTCAAACAGCAACATGTATACTAGCAAAATAAGCATGGCAAAGGCTATCCTTGGCATTTTTATTGAAAATAAAGATGAAAAACATTATTCTAAAAAACAGCAAGGAAATACTAACACAAGAAAATGACACTCCAAGCAAAACACATATCATGTGGTGAATAAAAATATAACTCCAAGTAAAGTTACCGATGAACGAGGATGAAAGAGGGGATGCCTTCCGGGGCATCCCCAAGCTTAGGCTCTTGGTTGTCCTTGAATAATTCCTTGGGGTGCCTTGGGCATCCCCAATCTTAGGCTATTTCCACTCCTTATTCCATAGTCCATCAAATCTTTACCCAAAACTTGAAAACTCCACAACACAAAACTCAACAGAAAACTCGTAAGCTCCGTTAGTATAAGAAAATAAAACCACCACTTAGGTACTGTAATGAACTCATTCTAAATTCATATTGGTGTAATATCTACTGTACTCCAACTTATCTATGGTTCATACCCTCCGATACTACTCATAGATTCATCAAAATAAGCAAACAACACATAGAAAACAGAATCTGTCAAAAACAGAACAGTCTGTAGTAATCTGTATCAAACGTATACTTATGGAACTCCAAACATCCTACAAAATTAGGAAGTCCTAAGAAATTTGTGTACCAATGCAGAGAAAAAAGAATCAGATCCGAATCATGTTTATGTGAATTATCAAAACTAATTTACTTGGTGCAAAAGTTTCTGATTCTCAGCAGGATCAACACAACTATCACCGTAAGCTATCCTAAAGGTCTTACTTGGCACTTTATTGAAACAACATCTATAAAATATGATTACTACAGTAGCATAATCATGTGAACGCACAAAGATAGTAGGGACAAATATTGGGTTGTCTCCCAACAAGCGCTTTTCTTTAATGCCTTTCTAGCTAGGCATGATGATGACAATGATGCTCACATAAAAGATAAGAAATGAAACATAACGGGAGTTTCATGAAGCATATGACTAGCACATTTAAGTCTAACCCTCTTCCTATGCATAGGGATTTTGTTAGCGAACAACTTATGGGAACAATAATAACAAGCATAGCTTCAAGATTTTCAACACATGGAGAGGAAACTTGACATTATTGCAATTCCTACAAGCATATATTCCTCCCTCATAATAATGTTCAGTAGAATCATGAATGAATTAAACAATATAACCAGCACCTAAAGCATTATTTTCATGATCTACAAGCATAGAAAATTTACTACTCTCCACATAAGCAAAATCCTTCTCATTCGGAATAGGGGGAGCAAACTTAACAAAATAACTATCATGTGAGGCATAATCCAATTTAAAACTAAAATCATGATGACAAGTTTCATGGTTTTCATTATTCTTAATAGCATACAAGTCATCACAATAATCATCATAGATAGCAACTTTGTTCTCATAATAAATTGGAACCTCTTCCAAAATAGTGGATTCATCACTAAATAAAGTTGACACTCTTCCAATTCCACTTTCATATTCATCACAATAAGATTCAACATCCTCCAAAATAGTGGGATAACTACTTCCTAAAGTTAACACTCTTCCAAACCCACTTTCATCAATATAATCATCATAGGTAAGAGGCATTCTATCATCATAACAAATATTCTCATCAAATCTTGGGGGACTAAACATATCATCTTCATCAAACCTAGCATACCCAAGCTTGTGGCTTTGCATATCATTAGCATCATGGATATTCAAGGAATTTATACTAACAACATTGCAATCATGCTCATCATACAAAGATCTAGTACCAAACATTTTATAGACTTCTTCTTCTAGCACTTGAGCACAATTTCCCTTTTCATCATACTCACGAAAGATATTAAAAAGATGAAGCGTATGAAACACACTCAATTCCATTTTTTTGTAGATTTCTTTTATAGACTAACCTAGTGATAAATAAGAAACAAAAAGATTCGATTGCAAGATCTAAAGATATAACTTCAAGCACTCACCTCCCCGGCAACGGCGCCAGAAAAGAGCTTAGTTGACGGGGTGTGGGTGCAGCTTACCTAGCCTCCCCGGCAACGGCGCCAGAAAAGAGCTTGATGTCTACTACACAACCTTCTTCTTGTAGACGTTGTTGGGCCTCCAAGTGCAGAGGTTTGTAGGACAGTAGCAAATTTCCCTCAAGTGGATGACCTAAGGTTTATCAATCCGTAGGAGGCGTTGGATGAAGATGGTCTTTCTCAAACAACCCCGCAACCAAATAACAAAGAGTCTCTTGTGTCCCCAACACACCCAATACAATGGTAAATTGTATAGGTGCACTAGTTCAGCGAAGATATGGTGATACAAGTGCAATATGGATAGTAGATAAAGGTTTTTGTAATCTGAAAATATAAAAACAGCAAGGTAACTAATGATAAAAGTGAGCACAAACGGTATTGCAATGGTAGGAAACAAGGCATAGGGTTCATACTTTCACTAGTGCAAGTTCTCTCAACAATAATAACATACTTGGATCATATAACTATCCCTCAACATGCAAAAAAGAGTCACTCCAAAGCCACTAATAGCGGAGAACAAATGAAGGGATTATGGTAGGGTACGAAACCACCTCACAGTTATTCTTTTGGATCGATCTATTCAAGAGTTCGTACTAGAATAACACCTTAAGACACAAATCAACCAAAACCATAATGTCACCTAGATACTCCATTGTCACCTCAAGTATCCGTGGGCATGATTATACGATAAGCATCACACAATCTTACATTCATCTATCCAACCAACACAAAGTACTTCAAAGAGTGCCCCAAAGTTTCTACCGGAGAGTCAAGACGAAAACATGTGCCAACCCCTATGCATAGGTTCATGGGCGGAACCCGCAAGTGGATCACCAAAACATATATCAAGTGGATCACGTGATATCCCATTGTCACCACAGATAAACACGGCAAGACATACATCAAGTGTTCTCAAATCCTTAAAGACTCTTTCCGATAAGACAACTTCAAAGGGAAAACTCAATTCATCACAAGAGAGTAGAGGGGGAGAAACATCATAAGATCCAACTATAATAGCAAAGCTCGCGATACATCAAGATCGTGCCATAGAGAGAACATGAGAGAGAGAGAGAGAGATCAAACACATAGCTACTGGTACATACCCTCAACCCCGAGGGTGAACTACTCCCTCCTCGTCATGGAGAGCACTGGGATGATGAAGATGGCCACCGGTGAGGGATCCCCCCTCTGGCAGGGTGCCGGAACGGGCTCCCGAGAGGTTTTTGGTGGCTACAGAGGCTTGCGGCGGCGAAACTCCCGATCTATCTTCGTCTTTGATGGTTTTAGGGTATATGGGAATATATAGGCGAAAGAAATCGATCGGGGGAGCCTCGAGGGACCCACGAGACAGGGGGGCGCACCCAGGGGGGTGGGCGCGCCCTCCTATCTCCTGGCCTCCTCGAACCTTCCCTGGCTTGTAATCCAAGTCTCCCGGATCATATCCTTTCCAAAAATCACGCTCCCGGAGATTTCATTCCGTTTGGACTCCATTTGATATTCCTTTTCTTCGAAATACTGAAACAAGCAATAAAACAGCAATATGGGCTGGGCCTCCGGTTAGTAGGTTAGTCCCAAAAGTAATATAAAAGTGTATAATAAAGCCCATAATCATTCAAAACAGATAATAAAATAGCATGAATGCTTCATAAATTATAGATACGTTGGAGACGTATCATCGGCCTGTAGTCGTGGGGTTGAAGATGGGCGGCTTGTTTGCGTGGTATTCCTTGTCGAAGAAGCCGAGCAGCGGCGGTGGCTTGTTCCGGCCGTGGTGCTTGCAAAAGCGGAAGTCGAAACCGGGGTCGGCGAGGATGCGGCACCTGCGCGTGCACACGAGGGATGCGCGCGGGAGGGAGGAGAGCTGCAGAGGAAGGCGGAGGAGGATCTCCTCAAGAATCTCTTCAAGGACGATGCCGCCGTCTAGCACGGGCGCCAGCGAGAGCCGGCTCATTCCGGCAGTGAGGCTAGGGTTCGGGAGGCTGTGTGGATTGAAGTGGACCGTGGAGGTGGAGGGGGGATTGATTTGACTTTTGCAAGAGCGGCAAGTACTGGCCACGTCGTGGATCCGATTTTTTTAAGGGCCCTGATAGGCGCCGGCGCGCTGGTCCAAAGGTTTGGCTGGTCGCGCCCCAGCCACCTAATACGCGCATCCCATACCGCACGATTCACCCTCGCGTGCTTCTTTTTTCTTCTTCCTTGCGTCAGTACCTCTGAAACATGTGCTGGCCTCCGCTTGAAGCTCCGTGGCGCCGCTCATCGGCTCACCGTCGGCGCTCATCGGCTTCGAAGGTGCAGCTCGCCGGGGCTCTCATCGGCTGGATAGTTGCATCAAAAACGGAAGATAAAGGAGGTTCCAGCTCTCCTTCAGCCGCTTCTAGCAAAATCAAATGTTGATTGAAGAAAAAAACAAATACAACAAAAATCACCATGGACACAAAAAACTGCAAAAGTCACCATGGAGAAAAAAAACTGCAAAAATCACCATGGAGAAAAAAACTGCAAAAATCACCTTGGGCATCGCCGTCACCGTCCAGCACTATCTCACCTCCGGGTTGAAGCAAACCTCATGGCCGGTCCAGCAAAATCGATAGCTGGTTCCAACAAAAATTTATTGCAGTCACTGGCGTCACCGCCCAGGACCATCCGTTGGATGAAGCAAAATTTCTGGCCGATTCCAGCAAAATTGATTGCTGATTCCAGCAAAAATATTGATGCAGCAAAAAAATCTCGCGGCCACCGGCGTAGACGCCCAACACCATTTGTCGAAGGAAGCAAAATCGTTGTGGTTTCAACAAAAACAAGTGCTGGTTCCAGCAAAAAAATCAATGTAGCAAAAAATTCCCTGACCCGGTTGTAGCTTTTGTGCAGATGCTTCTAGCAAATCTTGAACATGGTTGCAGCCATGCCGTAGGCCGGTTCTAGCTAATCTTGAGCATGATGCCCTGCTTGGCTTGGAGCTTGAACCATGTCGGGAAGGCCGTCACGCACGAGGGCGCCATCGCTGGCGAAAGCATCGCAGCTGTTGGTCTCGTCCAACCTCTGCAGCCCCGAGGGTCACCGTAGCAAAAAAGCATCTGAGTAGCAGCAAAAAAAAGTGGTGGCCACGAGGTGGAGCCAAAATCGCGATTTGCGGCAAACGCCCAGTGGCCATGTTGCTTCCGGCAGGTAGGAGGAAGAGGGCCGCTCGTTGGCTTTCGCGAGGAGAGACTATTCTGGGAGGTGGAATTGGGGGGAAACGATGGGGGTGAGGGGATAAGGTTGCTGTGTGTCGGCGGGCTGGGCCCCGCATAGGATGACATGGCTCTACGAGCAGTGATGGATCCACGCGAATCCTACGACGTGCGAGAGACCGGTGCGTGGCTTCGGCCGGTCCGCCGGGTGATGTCTACTACACAACCTTCTTCTTGTAGACGTTGTTGGGCCTACAAGTGCACATGTTTGTAGGACAGTAGCAAATTTCCCTCAAGTGGATGACCTAAGGTTTATCAATCCGTGGGAGGCGTAGGATGAAGATGGTCTCTCTCAAACAACCCTGCAACCAAATAACAAAGAGTGTCTTGTGTCCCCAACACACCCAATACAATGGTAAATTGTATAGGTGCACTAGTTCGGCGAAGAGATGGTGATACAAGTGCAATATGGATAGTAGATATAGGTTTTTGTAATCTGAAAATATAAAAACAGCAAGGTAACTAATGATAAAAGTGAGCGTAAACGGTATTGCAATGATAGGAAACAAGGCATAGGGTTCATACTTTCAGTAGTGCAAGTTCTCTCAAAAAATTATAACATAGATAGAGCATATAATAATCCCTCAACATGCAACAAACAGTCACTCCAAAGCCACTAATAGCGGAGAACAAACGAAGAGATTATGGTAGGGTACGAAACCACCTCAAAGCTATTCTTTTGGATCAATCTATTCAAGAGTTCGTACTAGAATAACACCTTAAGACACAAATCTACCAAAACCCTAATGTCACCTAGATACTCCATTGTCACCTCAAGTATCCGTGGACATGATTATACGATATGCATCACACTATCTCAGATTCATCTATCCAACCAACACAAAGTACTTAAAAGAGTGCCCCAAAGTTTCTACCGAACAGTCAAGACGAAAACGTGTGCCAACCCTTATGCATAGGTTCATGGGCGGAACCTGCAAGTTGATCACCAAAACATACATCAAGTGGATCACGTGATATCCCATTGTCACCACAGATAAACACGGCAAGACATAGATCAGTGTTCTCAAATCCTTAAAGACTCAATCCGACAAGATAACTTCAAGAGGAAAACTCAATTCATCACAAGATAGTAGAGGGGGAGAAACATCATAAGATCCAACTATAATAGGAAAGCTCGCGATACATCAAGATCGTGCCATAGAGAGAACACGAGAGAGAGAGATCGAACACATATCTACTGCTACATACCCTCAGCCCCGAGGGTGAACTACTTCCTCCTCGTCATGCAGAGCGCCGGGATGATGAAGATGGCCACCCGTGATGGGTTCCCCCTTCAGCAGGGTGCCACAACGGGCTCCTGAGAGGTTTTTGGTGGCTACAAAGGCTTGCGGCGGCGGAACTCCCGATCTATCTTCTTATTCGATGGTTTTAGGGTATGTGGACTTATATAGGCGAAAGAAGTTGGTCGGGGGAGCCTCGAGGGGCCCACGAGAGTGGAGGGCGCGCCCAGGGGGGTGGGCGCCCCCCTATCTCGTGGCTTCCTTGATGCTCCCCTGGCTTGCACTCCAAGTTTCCCGGGTCATGTTCGTTCCAAAAATCACGCTGCCAAAGGTTTCATTCCGTTTGGACTCTGTTTGATATTCCTTTTCTTCGAAACACTATAATAGACAATAAAACAGCAATATGAGATGGGCCTCCGGTTAATAGGTTAGTCCCAAAAGTAATATAAAAGTCTATAATAAAGCCCGTAAACATTCAAAACACATAATAAAATAGCATGAATGATTCATAAATTATAGATACGTTGGAGACGTATCAGCATCCGCAAGCTTAATTCTTGCTCGTCCTCGAGTAGGTAAATGGTAAAACAAAGAATTTATGAAGTGTGAATGCTATAAGGTGCACAAGTTTGATCAATGATAATTTCAATCACCTTTTCTAGCATGATTATATGTCATAACAGTAGTTCATCTCATAAAAACTTCTCACGAACAAGTAACAAGCAATTCACATGTTAAAGCATAGACCATAAAACTAGCAAACTTCATTCTTAGTCATCAGACTATTGCAATTCATCTTATTTTCAGGAAGGGTCTTTGTCGGAGCTTTGATTTAGCAAACTCCACATACTCAACTATCATATAGTCTTCTACAATTGCTAACACTCACGCAATACTAATGGTTATGGAGTTTTAATCGGACACTGAGAAAGATAGGGGCTTATAGTGTTGCCTCCCAACGTATTCACCTTTGGGTGATGTCAACAATAATAGTTCATGCTAACTTACATCCAATTGGATATATATATTAGGATCTTTCCAACACGAGGTGCTTGCCAAAGGATAAAATGAAAAAGGGAAAGGTGAAGATCACCTTGACTCATGCATAAAAGTAAAACATAGGCGCTTCGCAGAGGGAAGCAGGGATTTGCAGAGGTGCCAGACCTCAATTTTGAAATAGAGATAAATAATTTTGAGAGGTATGATCTCATTGTCAACATAACAACCAAGAGTTCCCAATATCTTCCATACTACATACATTATAGGCGGTTCCCAAATAGAATGGTAAAAGTTTTTACTCCCCCTCCACCAACAATCATCAATCCATGGCTTGCCCAAAACAACGGGTGCCTCCAACTAACATCAAACCTGGGGGAGTTTTGTTTGCAATTATTTATGATTTGATTTTGATCTTTTGATCATGGGACTGGGCATCCCGGTTACCAACCATTTTTCTCGTGAATGATGAGTGGAGTCCACTCATCTTGAGAATAACCCACATAGCATGGAAGATACTGACAACCCCTGGTCGCTACATGAGCGATTCTGGCATACAAAACAGATTATTATTTAAATGTTTAGAGTTTGGCACATGCAAATGTACTTGGAACAGCAGGTAAATACCGCATAAAGGTAGCTATGGTGGACACTCATGGCAAAAACTGGGTTTAAGGATATTTGGAAGCACAAGTAGTATCTCTACTTGGTGCAAGGAATTTGGCTAGCATGAGGGGGGAAGGCAAGCTCAACATGTTTGAATGATCCATGACAATATACTTTAACTAAGATGTGAGAAAACATAACCCATTACATTGTCTTCCTTGTCCAACATCAACTCTTTAGCATGTCATACTTAATGAGTGCTCACAATTATAAAAGATGTCTAGGATAGTGTATTTATATGTGAAATCTCTCTTCCTACAATATTCTTTCATCAATTGTTCAAATGACCAATACAATGCTTGCTAACCTTCAATAAATTTACAACCTCTACTTCTTAGATGTGAAGTCATTACTCCCCATGGAATAAGCAAATGAAACATATATAAATTCAGGTTTATGACATTCAACTCATTCAACCATTTACTCATAGGATATAAGTGAAGCACACGAGTAAATGAAAACTACTCCAAAAAGATATAAGTGAAGATCAATGAGTAGCTAAATAATTATGTAACTATGTGAAGACTCTCTCTCATTTAAGAATTTCAGATCTTGGTATTGTATTCAAACAACAAGCAAAACAAAATAAAATGGCATTGCAAGGATAGCACAACTCATGTGAAGAAGCAAAAACTTAGGCTCAACCGATACTAACCGATAGTTGTTGAAGAAGAAAGGTGGGATGCCTACCGGGGCATCCCCAAGCTTAGACGCTTGAGACTTCTTAGAATATTGTCTTGGGGTGGCTTGGGCACCCGCAAGCTTGAAATTTTGTGTTTCCTTAATTCCTCTCATATCATGGTTTCTTCTTTTTATCAAAAGCTTCATCCACACCAAACTCAACAAGAACTCGTGAGATAGGTTAGTATAAACCAATGCAAAACCTTATCATTTTCTACTGTAAAAAATCAAAAAAATTATTATTCCACATTTCATACTAAATGTCTCTGCATATTTAATACTCCTATCCTCAAATAGAATCATTAAACAAGCAAACATATGCAAACAATGCAAACATAACAGCAATCTGCCTAAACAGTACAGTCTGTAAAGAATGTAAGACTATCAATACTTCCCTAACTCCAAAAATTATGAAAGAAAATTCCCACTGTAATAAATATATCATAGCTCAATATGCAAAAAATTTCAACAATATACCATTCTCTGAATTTTCTAGGTAATTTTTGCAACAGCCGTAAACTTTCTGTTTTCAAACAGCAACATATATACTAGCAAAATAAGCATGGTAAAGGCTATCCTTGACATTTTTATTGAAACTAAAGACACAAAACATTATTCTAAATAACATCAAGAAAACACTAACAAAAGAAAATGACGCTCCAAGAACAACACATATCATGTGGTGAATAAAAATATAGCTCCAAGTAAAGTTACTGATAAACGAAGATGAAAGAGGGGATGCCATCCGGGACATCCCCAAGCTTAGGCTCTTGGTTGTCCTTGAATATTACCATGGGGTGCCTTGGGCATCCCGAATCTTAGGCTCTTGCCACTCCTTATTCCATAGTCCATCGAATCTTTACCAAAAACTTGAAAACTTCACAACACAAAACTTAACAGAAAACTCGTAAGCTCCGTTAGTATAAGAAAATAAAACCACCACTTAGGTACTGTAATGAACTCATTATAAATTCATATTAGTGTAATATCTACTGTATTCTAACTTCTCTATGGTTCATACCCTCCCATACTACTCATAGATTCATCAAAATAAGCAAACAACACAATGAAAACAGAATCTGTCAAAAACAGAACAGTCTGTAGTAATCTATATCAAACGTACACTTATGGAACTCCAAAAATCCTACCAAATTAGGAAGTACTAAGAAATATGTGTACCAATCCAGATCAAAAAGAATCAGATCAGAATCACGTTTCTGTGAATTAACTAAACTAATTTACTAGGTGCAAAAGTTTTTGATTTTCAGCAGGATCAACACAACTATCACCGTAAGCCATCCTAAAGGTCTTACTTGGCACTTTATTGAAACAAAAGCCATAAAACATGATTAATACAGTAGCATAATCATGTGAACACACAAAAACAGTAAGGGTAAATATTGGGTTGTCTCCCAACAAGCTCTTTTCTTTAATGCCTTTCTAGCTAGGCATGATGATGACAATGATGCTCACATAAAAGTTAAGAATTGAAACATAATGGGAGCATCATGAAGCATATGACTAGCACATTTAAGTCTAACCCACTTCCTATGCATAGGGATTTTGTGAGAAAACAACTTATGGGAGCAATAATCAACTAGCATAGGAAGGTAAAACAAGCATAACTTCAAGACTTTAAGCACATAGAGAGGAAACTTGACATTATTGCAATTCCTACAAGCATATGTTCCTCCCTCATAATAATTTTCAGTAGCATCATGAATGAATTCAACAATATAACCAGCACCTAAAGCATTATTTTCATGATCTACAAGCATAGAAAATTTACTACTCTCCACATAAGCAAAATTCTTCTCATTCGGAATAATGGAAGTATCATAAAAGACTTGAACAATAAAAATTGTTTCCACATTAAAAGAGTAATGTTCAGAAAAAGGGTAATCATAATCCTGACAAGTTTTATAACTATAATCATCACTACTTTTTATAGCATAGGTTTCATCACAATAATCATCATAAGTAGCAACTTCGTTCTCATCATAATCGATTGAAACCTCTCCCGAGATAGTGGAATCACTAAATAAAGTTGACACTCTTCCAAATCCACTTTGGTATTCATCACAATAAAATTCAACATCCTCCAAAATAGTGGGATCACTACTTACTAAAGTTAACACTCTTCCAAACCCACTTTCATCAATATAATCATCATAGGTAAGAGGCATGCTATCATCATAACAACTTTGCATATCAAAACTTGGGATGCTAAAAATATCATCTTCATTAAACATAGCATCCCCAAGCTTGGGACAAACATTAATTTCAGCAAATATATTCTCAAATATTTCATCCTCATCAAACATAGCTTCCCCTAGCTTGGGCCCTTTCTTATCATAAGCAATCATTAAAAATATGGATAGCACCAATAGTATAGCAATTATCATCATCACAATGAGTAGTAGGAGAAACATCATTTGGGAGGGATACCTTTCTACCTTTGTTGCTCCTTCTTTCCTTTTTCTTCTTCATATTATGTGTGGGTTCAACCTTCCTCTTTGAGCTCCTTATTGACGAGATTGGTTGAATAGAAAGCTCCTCCTCATTACCTGATTCATCATAAGAAATAATAGGAGGATATTGGGAAATCTCTTCCCTTTCATTAGTGTTCTCTTCATATTCTATGTGCTTTCTTTTCTTTAAGTAATTGGCAATATAGGGATTTTCAATGCAATTCTCCGCACAATACATATAAATCTTCTCTAGATAAAAATCAAGAAATCTATCAAGATTAAATTTTGGAATACCCTCAGTTATACATTTCATTTCTTCATACCCCAAAAGTAGACTAAGCTCTTTATGATGCCCAAGGGTAATCAAGTTATCACAATTTTTGGACACGATTCAATCATGAAACAATTTGCATTGGAGATTTAAATGACCACGTTCATTGCAAAGTTCACAAGGGGCAGGAAAAATATTGAATCTTTCAGCACAATCATCAAGACTTTCTTGCAAACCTTTAGTTTTTAAATACTTATGCCTCTTGCAATATCTATTATCTCTATTTGGTGTGTCCATGCAAACCCATTCTACTCCACAAAAATCAACATGCTTACAAGAGATATTTTCATCATAACTAGTGCAATCATCATTAGTACTATGGATATTCAAAGAGTTCATACTAACAACATTGCAATCATGCTCATCATTCAAAGATTTAGTTCCAAGCATTTTAATGCATTCTTCTTCTAGCACTTGAGCACAATTTTCCTTATCATCATACTCACGAAAGATACTAAAAAGATGAAGCATATGAGACAAACTCAATTCCATTTTTTTGTAGTTTTCTTTTATAAACTATACTACTGACAAAACAAGAAACAAAAAGATTCGATTGCAAGATCTAAAGATATACCTTCAAGCACTCACCTCCCCGGCAACGGCGCCAGAAAAGAGCTTGATGTCTACTACACAACCTTCTTCTTGTAGATGTTGTTGGGCCTGCAAGTGCACAGATTTGTAGGACAATAGCAAATTTCCCTCAAGTGGATGACCTAAGGTTTATCAATCCGTGGGAAGCATAGGATGAAGATGGTCTCTCTCAAACAACCCTGCAACCAAATAACAAAGAGTCTCTTGTGTTCCCAACACACCCAATACAATGGTAAATTGTATAGGTGCACTAGTTCGGCGAAGAGATGGTGATACAAGTGCAATACGGATAGTAGATAAAGGTTTCTGTAATCTGAAAATATAAAAACAGCAAGGTAACTAATGATAAAAGTGAGCGTAAACGGTATTGCAATGATAGGAAACAAGGCATAGGGTTCATACTTTCACTAGTGCAAGTTATCTCAACAATAATAACATAGATAGATCATATAACAATCCCTCAACATGCAACAAACAGTCACTCCAAAGCCACTAATAGCGGAGAACAAACGAAGAGATTATGGTAGGGTACGAAACCACCTCAAAGCTATTCTTTCGGATAAATCTATTCAAGAGTTCGTACTAGAATAACACCTTAAGACATAAATCAACCAAAACCCTAATGCCACCTAGATACTCCATTGTCACCTCAAGTATCCGTGGGCATGATTATACGATATGCATCACACAATCTCAGATTCATCTATCCAACCAACACAAAGTACTTCAAAGAGTGACCCAAAGTTTCTACCGAAGAGTCAAGACGAAAACGTGTGCCAACCTTTATGCATAGGTTCATGGGCGGAACCTGCAAGTTGATCACCAAAACATACATCAATTGGATCATGTGATATCCCATTGTCACCACAGACAAACACGGCAAGACATACATCAAGTGTTCTCAAATCCTTAAAGACTCAATCCGACAAAATAACTTCAAGAGGAAAACTCAATTCATCACAAGAGAGTAGAGGGGGAGAAACATCATAAGATCCAACTATAATAGTAAAGCTCCCGACACATCAAGATCGTGTCATAGAGAGAACACGAGAGAGAGTGATCAAACACATAGCTACTGCTACATACCCTCAGCCTCGAGGGTGAACTACTCCCTCCTCGTCATGGAGAGCGCCGGGATGATGAAGATGGCCACCGGTGATGGGTTCCCCCTCCGGCAGGGTGCCGGAACGGGCTCCCGAGAGGTTTTTAGTGGCTACAGAGGCTTGCGGCGGTGGAACTTCTGATCTATCTTCTTATTCGATGGTTGTAGGGTATGTGGACTTATATGGGCGAAAGAAGTCGGTCGGGGGAGCCTCGAGGGGCCCACGAGAGTGGAGAGCGCGCCTAGGGGGGTGGGCGCGCCCCCTATCTCATGGCTTCCTTGATGCTTCCCTGGCTTGCACTCCAAGTTTCCTGGGTCACGTTCGTTCCAAAAATCACACTGCCGAAGGTTTCATTCCGTTTGGACTGTGTTTGATTTTCCTTTTCTTCAAAACACTGTAATAGGCAATAAAACAACAATATGGGCTGGGCCTCCGGTTAATAGGTTAGTCCCAAAAGTAATGTAAAAGTGTATAATAAAGCCCATAAACATTCAAAACACATAATAAAATAGCATGGATGCTTCATAAATTATAGATACGTTGGAGACGTATCACCGGGCGGAAAGGTTTCCTTTTTTAATTCGTCTGATTAAACTGGTGAATTAAAAGCTGTGCGGGTCGTTCCTTCCTTTTTTTCTCTGTATGCACACTGGTCTACTTGCACTACACAGAAGTCACTTTTTCATGTGCGTCAGGGCATAGGTTGCATATTGTCACGTGGGTTGTCGGGGTAATTGACCATGGGTACCCCGAAGACGGCGAGACAGTATTTCAAGACATCGGGGCTAGCAAAGCCCCTTAGTCCGACTGCTCAGGCCGCCCCAGACGCCCCCCTGTCCGACTACGCCAACCAGACGGCAGCCGACTGCGCCGACTAGTCGGCTGCCCGAAGTCAGCTGCTGCACCAACAAGACCCCGATGAGACGGTTGTACCCAGGCACTGCTGAACAATAGTGGTGCACTGTAGCAGGTGTAACGTGTCACATCGCATGACATCCCCAATAGTGTACTTGGTGGGTGCCCACCATGGCACTCACCTAGCTTACATCCAAAGATATCCTCACCTATATAAAGGGAGCTACATCCATCCATCTCATACACTCACACTCTCATGCCACACACTCTCAAGGGAGCATGAGGCTCTCGGCCACCACGCCTCACTAGCTAGCTAGCTCCCTGCTACTGCTAGATATATGATACAGCTCTAGGAGCACTCTGTACCAAATATACTCAGACATGTAGGAGTAGGGGTATTATCTCTCCGGAGAGTCCAGAACCTGGGTAAACCCCCGCGTGCTATTCACATACCCGCTCCCGGATATTCCAGCGGCAGTCTTGCCCTCACGTTAAGCCATCCTGTGGCATCTGTCGTATCGCACCCCCCATGAGAATACCATGACAGTTGGCGCCCACCGTGGGGCGGTACTATGCTACCACACTGCCATTGGAACCGCGGTCCGGGCAGGACCATCTTTGTCACCATCGCCGCGACATCGCCGTCGCCTCTCCGGCTGCGCTCGAGGGCTCGATATCGACTCGCCCCTGGGGCGGCCGTGCAAGGCGGCGTGCCTTCATCGTCGGCCTTGCCATCATCTCCGCTATGACATCGCCGCCGTCTCTCCGGCGGCGCTCGAAGACTCAACATCGAAACAGCCCGGGACGGCCGTACGGGACAGCGTGCCCTCACCGCCGGTCTCAGCGCCTCTTGCCTTGCTCTTTTCTTCGTGGAGGCTCTGCGCCGCCTGCTTCTCAGCCCAAGTTCATCCGTGGGCACATATACACTTGCCATACACAAGCCAGACATGCCTAGTACGCAAGTACGCAACCCATGCATCGTTGCTGGCCAATGGCCGCAAAACCATACCATACACTGCTCCCATATCATACAGTGGTTGAACACCGCCCGTACACTGGTCATACGCTAGCTAAACACTACACACGCAAACTCGTACAGTGGCCGGACAGAAACAGTCACCGCACGCGCACGCCCACGCCTGCGGGTCCTGCTCGCTCGTCACTTGGCCTCCGTGTGCCTGTGCGCGTTGCTCGCCCGCGCTGCTCCCTGCCTTCCCTCCCTCATGCGCTGCTCCACCTGATGCTGCTGTGCTCTTGCCCTAGGCCTGCTACACGCGCAACACCATCCGGCTTGCTCCGCTGCCCGACAGGATCGTCCACCTCCCCATGGTCCACCGTCATGGTCCCTCGATGCCGCCAGCTTGCCGAGCTCCCGAGCCGGCTCCTCCAACCACTGCTGGCCACCAGCAGGCCTCGCCCGCGTTGCGACTCCGCACCCGGCCGCTCCTCCGTCAGCGGCCGGCTCGCTGCACCCGCCCGCCTCCGACCGCGCCGGCTGCTCCATGCGCCGGCTGCGCCTCGGCGTCTGAACCGCCGCTTGGTCCTGCCGCTCCCAGCCCGCGCACGCACCAGGCTTTGGCTCTTCACCCGTGCCGGCTTCTGTAGTGCATCTAGTGCCCCTTAGTGATTTTGGTGTATTGAAGACTTATAGGTTAAGGGACTGATATGTTTTTGAGTGCACACAGGCTCTATAAGTCGATGAGGAGTTTGATATTTACAGTGAAAGTCGACCCCTAAAAATGAATGTCTTCGGCTGAAGACTTTGGTTCTCCTGAAGACTTTGAAAGTGAAGAAATTGGTGTGACCTTGAAGACTTGGATATTCATGCGAGGATTATGAAGCGTGAAGACTTCTATTTTCATAGTTCCATTTTCTCCTTCTTGAGTCATAGGAAACACTGTACTGTTAAAGGGTGTCGAGGTAATACTAAGGAAACTAATCTCCAAGTGATGCTCATCTCAAATCCTATACCTGCCCAATCCTTTCGAGTGAAGCCATTCGAAATCTTATATCAGTTCAGTCAATTTCTTCAGTGACAGAGACGAAGATCTTCTGATCTCTGAGTAATTTGTTCTAACTGAGGAGTTAGGAATTCACCAGTGCGGATTGCCTACACAATGAGGAACATGATAGCCCTGAGGAATTCGAACCTCAAATCCGACCGTTGCTGTGCTACGCGCCAGCTGTCCAAAATATCCTATCACCTAATAGTCATATTCTTTAAGGGCATTTATGTCTTATCATGTCGGGTTGCTCCCTAGGCTATAAATAGCCGCCCCCTACAACCACTAGCTGGTTGGCTGCTCCGAGAGAAACTGACACTTGTCAATTGAGAGCATCCCATCCTCCGAGGACTTTGAGAGAAAATCATCAAGTGAGGAAAACCCAAATCCCAAACCCAAACCTACAAACCCAAAGTGATTGGGCATCACTGAAGAGATTGTTCCTGTGTGGAACCGGCGCTTGTTACCTTTGAGGACTGTGTATCCTCCAGACAGTGGCGTCATGGTCTAAGCATCCAAAAGGAATTGTGGATCGCCGAGTGACCTAGTATGTGAAGGTTTGGAAGTCACCTGTGAAGACTTACCACGAGTGTTGGGTGAGGTCTGTGTGATATTAGCTCAAGGAGAATACGGTGAGGAGTGTGTGTCTGTGACTGTGTGTCCTCGAGTTTAAATACTCAGCCGCTCCAACCAGACGTATAACTGTCACAACAGTTGGAACTAGTCTACCAAATCATTTTCTTCACTAAGCCTACTGGTTCTATTTCCTCAACCCCTTCATTTCCTCATTCATGTGTTGATGAATCTGATCATACTGTTTGAAGACTTTGACTAAAGACTTCCTATATTTCCTCAATCCAATTTCTTCACTCACATTGTCTTCAGCCTGCTTATCCTATGTTTACGCTTTCTATACTCTGCGTCTGTCTTTCATCTAATCATGATGACTATGTTATTGCTCTGTTATGCTTGTACCTGAGTACTTATTCCTCTGGTTGTAGTTCGTGACTTAGGAATTTCCTCACCCTGAAATTCCTCAGTGACGAATTTGTAAAAATCACCTATTCACCCGCCTAGTCGACTTAACGCACTTTCAATTGGTATCAGAGCAAGGTACTCCCTTGTTCTGTGTGATTTTGGTTTAACCGCCTAGAGTTTTAGTTATGTCGACTGCAGGTATGATCAAGGTCTCGGCTGGGTGTCCTACCTTTGATGGGACGGACTACCCCTACTGGAAGAACAAGATGCGCATGCATCTTGAGGCAATTGATAACGATATCTGGTATGTTGTGGAAAATGGCATTCCCTCGGTCACTCCGTCTGTGAATGCTACTGATGTGAAGAGATTCAAGCAACTCGATTCTCAACACTACAAAAAAAGACACATCCGTGACATTTTGGGCCGAATGAATTTTTTTTCTGCTATACATATGACACTTCTATGACGATAATTGTGACAAAACCCGGTATCATCATAGATGTGGTGGGATCCTACTTCTATGACAAAAAATCATGACAGAAAATGGGCTTTTCGTCCAGGGCGGGCTGGAGACACAGATGCATGACATTCTTTGGGCCGTCCATGACGGAAAATACCATGGTAGAAGCGAGGGGGAGGAAAATTTCAGGGAGTTGCCGGTTACGGTGGGAGGTCGGGGGCCGAGCGATGCACGTTTCTCTCGTATAGGTACGCGCGTGTGTGTGAGGCGTTGGCTCTAACTAAACCCGAGCGAGGCGTTGGGCTCTAACTGAACCCGAGTGATTGCACTGCAGGCTACGTGTTACTGAACCCGAGCAATCGATCGATGGCTGTTAACTGAACCCGATCGAGCGATTCCTTCGCTACTGCTGCTAACTAAAGCCAATCGATGCTACCTCTGGGATGAACAGTGAGCATT
>NC_041391.1:511157704-511189668 GCF_002162155.2 Triticum dicoccoides
AGGGGTGGTTGAACAGTAGTCGGTGGAGTAGTGGAGTAGCGCGCGGTGGAGGCTGGATGAATATGAGCCCGTGGAGGCTGGAGGAGGTCGATGGTAGCCCGTGGAGGCTGGAGGAGGTCGATGGTGGAGATGAATAGTATCCCGTGGAGTCCTGTTTTGCGGTACGCCACACCCCTCCCGATGAACAGGACCCCCGTTTCGACCGTAGCGCTCCAACACAAGTCTGTTTCGTCCGTTTTGCGGTACTCCACACCCCTCCCGATCAACAGGACCCCCGTTTCGACCGTAGGAGGTCTGTTTCCTCTGTTTTGCGGTACGCCACACCCCTCCCGATCAACAGGACCCCGTTCCGAACGTGGCCGGTCAAACACAAGGCTGTTTCCTCCGTTGTGCGGTATGCCAGGCCTCGTTTCCATCGCCTGTTCCGTCCAAGCCCTCCCGATGAACACGACCACACATTCCGTTCCGACCCAGCCGGTTGGCTCCCCATGAACACGACGACGACGCCGTTTCTCCGTTTCGACCCAGCCATGTACGTATGCACGAGTAGGCGTTCGAGACCCTACCCGTATGTACGTACGTGGCTGTATTTTCTTTCTTGCACCCTCGCCACTATACGTACGCGTACATGCTACGTGCGCGCCTCTACTACGACACGTGCACGCCTCTACTATGACACGTGCGTGCCTCTACATCGACCAGTATGTACGTACACGTTCGCGACCCAAATGACAGCACTACGTACGCTTCGACGAGGTGGGTCCCGACTGTCAGGCACTTCCTTGCCTGTAAAGATGTAGCTGGTGGGTCCCAGCAGACAGGGGGGTGAATCTTTTTTTTTTGCCCGGACGCACTTCCTTGCGTGCGAAGATGTAGCTGGTGGGTCCCAACAGTCAGGGGGGCGAATTGTTTTTTTGCCCGGACGCACTTCCTTGCATGCGAAGATGTAGCTGGTGGGTCCCAACAGTCAGGGGGGCTGAGGGAGTCCTGGACTAGGGGGTGTCCGGATAGCCGAACTATCATCTTTGGCCGGACTCCTAGACTATGAAGATACAAGATTGAAGACTTCGTCCCGTGTCCGGATGGGACTTTCCTTGGCGTGGAAGGCAAGCTTGGCGATACGGATATATGGATCTCCTACTATTGTAACCGACTCTGTGTAACCCTAGCCCTCTCCGGTGTCTATATAAACCGGAGGGTTTTAGTCTGTAGGACGAACAACAATCATACCATAGGCTAGCTTCTAGGGTTTAGCCTCTTTGATCTCGTGGTAGATCTACTCTTGTACTACCCATATCATCAATATTAATCAAGCAGGAATAGGGTTTTACCTCCACCAAGAGGGCCCGAACCTGGGTAAAAACATCGTGTCCCTTGTCTCCTGTTACCATCCGCCTAGACGCTGGTATCCCCTACCCGAGATCCGCTGGTTTTGACACCGACATTGGAGCTTTCATTGAGAGTTCCTCTGTGTCGTCACCTTTAGGCTCGATGGCTCCTTCAATCATCAACAACGACGCGGTCTAGGGTGAGACCTTTCTCCCCGGACAGATCTTCGTATTCGGCGGCTTTGCACTGTGGGCCAACTCGCTTGGCCATCTGGAGCAGATTGAAAGCTATGCCCCTGGCCATCAGGTCAGATTTGGGAGTTTGAACTACACGGCTGGCATCCGGGGATACTTGATCTTCGACGGATTCGAGCCACAGCCAAGCGCGCTGCACTGTCTCGATGGGTATGATCTAGATCTGCCGCCGGACAGTACCCTGGAGGCCGCACAAGTGTCCGCTCCAACCCTTAGCTCGGAGCGGACTGTGCTGATCGAGGATGGGTGTCTGGACACCGCCTCGGGGGCTGCTACCTCTACGACGATAGAGCTGAATACCAACCCTGTCCTTTGTGAAGCTCGTGACTCCAAGGTGCCGGACTCCTCTCCGGACTCCGAACCTCCCGCGCCCCTGCCAATCAAATCCGATTGGGCGCCAGTTATGGAGTTCACTGCCGCGGACATCTTTCAGCACTCGCCCTTTGGCGACATCCTGAAGTCACTAAAGTCTGTCTCTTTATCAGGAGAGCCCTGGTCGGACTATGGTCAGGAAGGTTGGGATGCGGATTACAAAGAAATTCAACGCCCACCCACCACCCACTTTGTAGCCACTATCGATGATTTAACCGACGTGCTCGACTTTGACTCCGAAGACATCGACGGTATGGACGACGATGCCGGAGACAACCAAGAACCAGCGCCTACCGGGCACTGGAAGGCCACCTCAACTCACGATGTATATATGGTGGATACACCTAAAGGAAGCGATAACGAGGAACAACGGGACGCTGTGAAGGATAATTCCCTCAAAAAGCAGTCAAAACGGCAACGAAAGCGCCGCTCAAAGTCCCGCCTCGACAAAGACAGCACCCATACAGACCCAGCCATAGAGCAGGGTGAACCGGTGGACGATGAACATGCCCTCGAGCAACCATCCAAACAGGATAACTTGGATAAACAATCCGTCCCCAGCGAAGACAACAGTTCGGACGATCTCACGCTGGACACATCATTGGAGCAGAAGAACCTCCACAAAAGGCTCGTCGCCACTGCACGTAGTCTGAAGAAGCAGAAACGGAAGCTCAAAACAGCGGAAGACGCCTCAGAATGAGACGGAGCAAAGTACTCAACACCGCAGACAAATACGGTGATAGTCGCCAAACAAAGAGCTACCCGAAGCGCAAACTACTGCCCGAATTTGACGAGGAGGACGTAAAGCCGCCACAATCAAAGAATAAAGAGGCCGCCCGGTCGGATAGACGACCACATGGCAAACATAGAGCGGCAAGCAGCGTCGCACACAAGCCGGCACGCGATCCGCATAAGGATCCGCACCAAAAGGATGGCCCAGTCAGGTCTATCTATGGGCCAAGAAAGCAAGCTCTAGAAAGCAATGCAACACGTTGAGTATTCAAACATCACAACACACCCAAATACAAGGGCGCCGCACACCCCCTATGTTTCACCGATGAGGTGCTGGATCATGAATTTCCAGCGGGATTCAAGCCTGTAAACATAGAGGCATACGACGGAACAACAGACCCTGGAGTCTGGATTGAGGATTACATCCTGCACATACACATGCTAGAGGAGATGACCTCCACGCCATAAAATACTTACCCCTCAAGCTCAAAGGGCCAGCCCGGCATTGGCTCAAAAGCCTCTCGGAAAATACCATCGGAAGTTGGGAAGAGCTCGAGGATGCGTTTCGGGCAAATTTTCAGGGGACTTATGTCTGCCCTCTGGATGCAGACGATTTAAGTCACATAACTCAACAGCCCGAAGAGTCAGCCCGCAAATTCTGGAACAGGTTCCTCACCAAAAAGAACCAAATAGTCGACTGTCCGGACGCCGAAGCCTTAGCAGCTTTCAAACACAACGTCCAAGACGAATGGCTCACCAGACACCTCGGCCAAGAAAAGCCGAGAACAATGGCCGCACTAACAAGCCTCATGACCCGCTTTTGCGCGGGAGAGGATAGCTGGCTGGCAAGATGCAGCACCAGCAACCCAAGTACATCCGAGGTCAGGGATGGAAATGGGAAACCAGGACGCAACAAGGACCAGCGCCGGACCAAGGGAAACAGTCCGAAGAGCACGACAGTCAACACCGGATTCAAAAGCTCTCAGTAGAACAATAAAAAGCTACCTCTTAAGGACAACAGTGATGAGCTATCCAACCTAAACAAAATCTTGGACAAGATATGCCAAATCCACAGTACTCCCGGGAAGCCTGCAAACCATAACCACAGAGATTGTTGGGTCTTCAAGCAGTCCGGCCAACTTAACGCCGAACACAAGGGGCTCGACGCACCAAGTGAGGACGACGACAAACCCCACAAGTAGAGCACCGGAAAACAAAAGAATTTCCCACAAGAGGTCAAAACAGTAAACTCACTTCAAGTGACAACAGGGAAAAATTGAGCGGCGCCCATTGAAATACGCGCCGCAAGGTCCACCCCAGCGGAGTCCCGACACTGGATGTCAAAACCAATCACTTTCGACCATCAGGATTACTCCGGAAGTATCCGGAACGCATGATGGACTGCTTTGATATTAGATCCTATAATCGACGGACTACAATTTACACAAGTCCTAATGGACGGCGGCAGTGATCTCAACCTTCTATATTAGGACACAATCCGCAGAATGGGGATGGACCCAACCAAAATTCGCCATAGCAACACTTCCTTTAAAGGAGTGATGCCAGGCCCATACGCCCATTGTACGGGCTCTCTACTACTAGAAGTTGTGTTCGGCTCATCCGACAACTTCCGTCGCGAAAAGTTAGTCTTCCACATCGCCCCATTTAATAGTAGCTATCAAGCACTATTGGGACGCGAAGCTTTCACCCGCTTTAACGCAATACCGCATTACGCATCTCTTACACTTAAAATGCCCGGTCCACGCGGCATCATCTCATTAAAAGGAAACTTCGAGTGTTCCTCGAATTCGGAAGAACGTGAGACTGCCTTGATAGCCACACACTAATTCGGCTTTGCTGATCAAAGCACCTAAACAGGTCATTCAGACCTCGGACACGGTTAGGCAAGTCCGGCATAAATAAACAAGGGGCTTACTAGCCGCGTACCCCCTTACAAGGGGCTCCACGCATATACAACAAGAGACAATAAAGCTCAATTTTATTCATTTTTGAATCATACTCTGTTTATTTTAAAATACATTTTTCGCATGATCTTTTTTTCCCCAACTAAGTTCTTCTCTTTTACAGATGAACACCGTGCTACACCCTTCCAGGATACGGCACAACGGAGACACAGGCGCAGACGTGCAGTAGGGACCCGTTGCAAGGATTCTTTTCAGATTAAGATCCTGCGTAAACCTTTTTTACTGTCTCTTGTTGATACACATCCCCTGGTTTCTTGCTATAACCGAGGAGGAGGCTGGCATTTTGGCATCGGCCGCGTCAGAAATTTTTGCGTGTACCTGGACACTAGGGGCTTAGGCATTGTTCTGCCCGTTTTCATAAAGACCGAATACCTTAGGGAGTGTTCGGCGTCTCGAGTTAGGCCTTATATGCATCAGCTCCGAATCATGTCTTTGGTCAAATGTTGGGTTTGCCTGGCTCCTATGTTTTGCTGCCTTTCGTCCCGCTCTATCTGTTAGAGTTGTGTCGAATATAGTGTACAAGGTAGGTTACAGTTGGACTTGTAGTTGTATTGTGTTTAGATAGGTATGAAGTCGTGTCCTAGGACACTTGTATCCTAGGTCTGTCATATAAAGCGAGGCTAGACACATGATGTAACCTATGCCAAAATAATAGCACCGGAACGCAGGGGAAGCCGGCGGCATGTGCCGGTGTCCAGGGCGACCGGGTGCGGTATTGTAGTGGTGTCATGGGGAGGAGCGCCCATAGTCAGGCCCCGGGGATGTAGCCATATCGATGAACCTCGTTAACAAATCTCGGTGTCATGCTCGTGTGATTGCTTGGTCCTCGGATGATCGATGGTATGCCTCTGATTTATTCTAACACTATCGGCTAACGCGGCACCAGGAGAATTACTGCGATTGTGCCCCGGTTCGGCCTGGTGAGCACCTCAGTAGAGAAAGCCGAAAACTGACTGTCATAATATAGCATGAGACTGGTCAACCACTCAATGACCCACCGGAATGTTAAGAATTCCTCCGCTTTAACGAAGGACCGTTTCCCGGTCAGGCACATACGCGCCCCGAATTCGGAGAGCGCGGTGCCCCTAGGGGCTATATAGTAGCCCCACCATCAAAGTCCTATGGCTAAGTGAAAGTGATAAAGCATTATAGTCCGGTTGCCTAGTTTGCTACGCTATCACCTCCTTCACAGGACCAAGACATTGGATTAAGTGTGAAAATGCGCTTTTTTTGCAAACACCCCGCACTATGTGCGTGGGGGCTGAAGCCGAAGACTGCCATCTTTCAGGTTATATACAAATATACATTAACGGCCGCACAAGAGGTATTTCAATACTTGAAGTATAAAAAGCCCTTATATTATATTGAAACATCGTTTCACAAATCATACATGTCATTTGAACATAATATCCTTCGAGCACTGCGTCTCTATTAAACGAGCGCCCTGCAGGACTTCCTGAAAATAGTGCTCGGCAGGTACTCGACTTCTGTCCGAAACCAGGGATGCAACGTCGGTGGCCTTCATCTCTGCCCAGTATGTTTTGACACGGGCAAGAGCCATCCGCGCACCCTCTATGCATGCCGACCACTTCATTGCATCGATATGCGGCACCGCACCAAGGAACTGCTGCACCAAGCCAAAATAACTCTTCGGCTCGGGCCTTTTCGGCCACAAACGAGTCACGACATCCTTCATGGCAAGTTCGGACAACCTATTCAGCTCAGCCCATTCGTCCAAACGATCGGTCAATGAAAGCGGACACTCTGGACTATGGAACTGCGACAAAAAAGCTCTTCCATTCCGTGATCCTTTTGGCCTGGGAAGTGTGTGACCGCGTCTGCGGCACTCGCCGCCAAATCCAGATAAGCATCCTCCGCACCCCACAGCTGGCCCAACTGAGCATACTTCGGATCCGTGAACTTCCTCCGCAGCAAAAAGGGCTTTCCAGCCGCGATATCCCCAGCTTGATGTAGCTCCTCCTTTATAGCTCTCATCGCGGAGCGGGCATCCTTGGCTTCGGCGGTGGCCTTCTTCAGGTCCTCTTGCTCCGCTCGGCGTTCCTTTTCAAGAAACTCGCAGCGGTCGGTAGCATTCTTCAACTTGCCGGCCATCTCAGCCATTTCCTCCCTGCTTCGGCAGTGAGCAGCCTGTTCAGCTTTTAGCTCCTCGGCCGCCCTCAAGGCAGCCGCATCACTTTTTCTGGCTTGCTCCTTGACTCGGGCTAGCTCCGCCCAAAGGTTCTCCATAGCAGCGGCACCATCTGCATAAAGCATACATGTTGTAAGGCATGGGCGTCAAGCTCCCTTACCAGGTGTCCGCGGAGAAGTTGCATACCTTGTGACTCGTCAAGCCGCTTATCGACAAGCGCGATGTCCGCATCTGCCACGTCAAGTTGCCGCTTCAGTTCGGCAAATTGATCAGTCCGGCTGGCCACCGGACGCTCCACCACCTATATAGGACAGGCGACATCTTACAACTAAGATTATGATCCTCGGCGCGCTGTCACTTTTGAGAACGTACCGAGTCTCAGGGGCTACTATCTATACAGGGCACATTCTATATGCAAAACTGTCAGAAGGTATATCATTTTCGCGTACCTCAAATCCCGTTAGTAAACTTCTAACGGCTTCATGCAATCCGCTCTCAGCGGATGAAATCCTTTCAATCACCGTACCCATTAACGCACGGTGATCTTCTGAGATTAGTGCTCGCCCGAGCAGATCCTTCAGCTCCACCGACCGCACACCAGTTGGTGCCGGACCTCCCGGCCTCGCCGGACTCGGGGAAACCCTCCGCGACGACACCTCAGGGTCGTCCGCCCCGCACGACGGTGCAGCAGATGGAGGCGTTTCGCTCTCCATCATCTCCGGACGAAGATCCCCCGAAGATGAGCTCTGCTGAGAAGGGCTGAGATCCGAACTACAAGGTAAAACTTCGGTTATCTTCAGAAATAAAAATAGGGATGTCCCTTATTACAAAACTCCCCTTTCTAATTACGGCTCGCTGGAGGGCTGATTCCCTTGGGGAAATAGTGCGGCCGGGGCTCCTCCCGATGCAGGACCCTCTGGTGAAGATTTCTTCCCCCGCTTTGAGGCCTTGGCCTCCGGATCTTCAGAAGCGGTCCTCTTCTCCCCCTGGAGGGAGGGATTCTCGATCCCCCCTTTCTTGAAAGCCTCCTTCGCGTAGGCAGTAGCTTCCCTGTTCCCCCCTTTGCCCTCTTCCAAAGGCGCAGCCTCCAGCATCTTGGCTAACACAGGATCCGGCGTGGTCTCCGGGAGGGGGGCCGGACACCTTATTAGTTTTGATTTCGCTACCCACTCCTGTTCAAGGGACAACTCTTTAAAGGGAAAGTTTATGATAAATGTACGGATAGCGTGTCCGGGCACAAGACTACTTAGTTGAGTATCCGCGCGATTGCAGCTCAGACCTGCGTCCTCGGTCAAGTCCGGACACATCTCTTGTGATCTGAAGAATAGTTTATACATCTCCACGGGCGTCGCGCCCATGAAGTGTTGGAGAGCACGTGGTCCCTCCGGATTAAATTCCCACAGGCGGAGGGGGCAACGTTTGCAGGGCAGAAGGAAGGCTTTGCACACGACAATGAATGATAACCGAACCCCTCACTTCGGATTGTGGCTCAAGATTGTCATGTGCGAATCAGCATGACTTGCGCCACTACGACCAGATTGATAGGAACGTCCTTGGACGCGCCCCAGTCGAGGCCTTTGTTGACCCATGATGCCAACCGCTATGGAGGACCCGGGCGGAAGGCAGGTGGCGCCACCCATTTGGTGCCCCTGGGAGCGGTGATGTAAAACCACTCCTGTTGCCACAAACCGGGCACCTCTTGAAAAGAGCCCTCGGGCCATGGGGCGTCAGCATTTTTGCTTATAACAGCCCCTCCGCACTCTGCCTGCTGCCCCTCGATCATCTTCGGCTCCACTTTGAAGGTCTTGAGCCACAATCCGAAGTGAGGGGTAATGCGGAGGAAGGCTTTGCACATGACAATGAACGATGAGATGTGGAGGATGGACTCCGGATCCAAGTCGTGGAATTCCAGCCCATAATAAAACATGAGCCCCCTCATGAAGGGGTCCGTCGGGAAGCCTAAACCCCGAAGGAAGTGAGACACGAACACCACGCTCTCACCAGGCTCAGAAGTAGGAATAACCTGCCCTCGGGCAGGCAGCCTATGCGAAATTTCGCTGGTTAAATACCTGACGTCTCTCAGCTTTAGCACGTCTTCTCCGTGATGGAAGAAGGCACCCACCGGCCTTGCAAGTCGGAGCCGAACATTGTCGAAGGTCCGAAGCGCCTGAATCTGGAGCTTTGGGTGTTGGAACTCGAGGCGAGGGGCGGATTCGATTGAGATTGAAAGAAAGGGGCAGGCCTTTGTCTCGTTATAAAGAGGTTGAATACCAAGAGCCCTCCCCGTGGCCGTTTGGGACTCGCCTTCAATGGAGGGGGCGTGACGAGCACGGTTGGGTTACCCACGCCCGTATTGATGAGAATCCCAGAATAAGGGGACACGATCTCTGCTTTGACAAGACATGCCAAAGAAACCGCTTCGCTAAACGCGCTGAGGTGGAACAGTAAAAACGATTCGAATAAAGGCTTGGCCGTCGTGTGATGTCACGCCACGAAATACGTCAGCAGATTGAACTTGTGTAAATGTTATTCTCTCTATGATGGTATGTGGAACTTATTTTCCAGAGCCGGACACTATCCTGGTGTTCAAAATCTTTTATGAAGTATTCGGAGGAGGAACCCGCCTTGCAATGCCGAAGACAATATGCGCGCCGGACTCGTCGTCATTGAAGCCTGGTTCAGGGGCTACTGAGGGAGTCCTGGACTAGGGGGTGTCCGGATAGCCGAACTATCATCTTTGGCCGGACTCCTAGACTATGAAGATACAAGATTGAAGACTTCGTCCCGTGTCCGGATGGGACTTTCCTTGGCGTGGAAGGCAAGCTTGGCGATACGGATATATGGATCTCCTACCATTGTAACCGACTCTGTGTAACCCTAGCCCTCTCCGGTGTCTATATAAACCGGAGGGTTTTAGTCCATAGGACGAACAACAATCATACCATAGGCTAGCTTCTAGGGTTTAGCCTCTTTTATCTCGTGGTAGATCTACTCTTGTACTACCCATATCATCAATATTAATCAAGCAGGAGTAGGGTTTTACCTCCACCGAGAGGGCCCAAACCTGGGTAAAAACATCGTGTCCCTTGTCTCCTGTTACCATCCGCCTAGACGCACAGTTCGGGACCCCCTACCCGAGATCCGCCGGTTTTGACACCGACAAGGGCGAATCGTTTTTTTGCCCGGACACACTTCCTTGCGTGCAAAGATGTAGCTGGTGGGTCCCAGCAGTCAGGGGGGCGAATCGTTTTGTTTTCGGACGCACTTCCTTGCATGCGAAGATGTAGCTGGTGGGTCCCAGCAGACATGGGGAAACGTTTTTTTCGCAAAATACGGTGGCCCGTCCGGTGGGTTCCCGCTGTCAGGTGGAGGAATAATTATGTTGCGCTTAATAAGGAGGCACTTCCTTGCTGTGGCCGTGGACCCAGCTGCCAGCCTCTCCACATACAGTCCATGTATGATGGAAGCCATTCCTTGACCACGTTGACCACGCCGCGCTGAGAGCACCAGGGCGGTGGACGACAGCGAGGCCTAGGAAGGGGACGACGCAGAGCCGGGGAAGACGCGGCAGTGGATGCCCATGCATAGAGAACTATGAGGGTTCACTCGTTCGGCTGCGGTGTGAGGCTGTCGTCCCCGCAGAATAACAAGGGGTATGGGTGCTTAGAGGGATGGCCTGGACAGCGGTGGGAGTAGTAGGGGGTGGTGAGGCCTCCGCGGCATCACAGCCGGCCACGGGCAGCAGGAGCAGGTGGCACGACCGGCGCTGCTTTGGGCGGCTGGAGCAAGAAGACTAGAGGTTGAAGAAGCACTACGGCCATTGGATGGACATCCTATGGTCACTAGAGCTAGAATCGTTCATATATTGACTAAAGTTGACAAAGGCCTCCGCCCCAGTCAACTTAGTAGGCCCACAAGTCAGCCTGCCACCAAGGTTGGTCCCAGCTAGCAGGGGGTATTCATTTCTTTGTGCGTAATAAGGAGGCACTTCCGGTGGGTCCGAGCTGATAGCGGGGGGAACGTTTTTTCACGAAATACGGTGCCCCGTCCTGTGGGTCCTAGCAGTCAGGGGAAAACATTTTTCTCGTGAAATACTGGTGGCCCGTCCGGTGGTTCCCTGCTGTCAGGTGGAGGAATAATTATTTTCCATGTAATAAGGAGGCACTTCCTTGCGGCTGCCGTGGACCCAGCTGTCAGCCTCTCCACGTACAGTACTCTTCCGATGGAAGTCGGTCATTGACCACATTGACCATGCCGCATTGAGAGCACCACAGCGGTGGACGACGGTGAGGCCTAGGAAGGGGACGGCGCAGAGCTGGGGAAGACGCGGCAGTGGAAGCCTGCGCGGAGAGGAGTACGAGGGTTCACCGGTTTGGCTGCGGTGTGAGGCTGCCATCGCCGCAGAATAACAAGGGGTGTGGGTGAGTAGAGGGATGCCCTGGCCAGCGGTGGGAGTAGTAGGGGGCGCTGAGGCCTGCGCGGCAGCACAGCCGGCCACGGGAGGCGGGAGCAGGTGGTCCCGCCGGCGCTGCTTTGGCGGCTGGAGCAAGAAGATCAGAGATTGAAGAAACACGACGGCCGTTGGATTGACATCCAATGGTTACGTCTGCTAGAATCGGTTGTTGACATAGTATATAATAACTAAAAAAAATCTTGCATACGCATCAACTAAACAGGCCCACAAGTCAGACCACTCCCTCTTTTTTTAATAATTTATATATAGCTCATGGCAACTTCTTATGCAATTTATTGCATTCATTTTTTTGGTTGGCCAGGGCCAATTTCGCATATTTCTGTGGGTTCCAAACTATTTTTAATACCAAAATGTCGAGCCAGATTTAAAGTACTTTGAAGATATATTTCAATTAGGTTAATGCCCAGAGAAATAGGAATTTGAAAATGTGAAAAAATCAAAAATTATAAAGTAATTGCCAATTTGTCATCTGTTTTTATATTTACAACCCATTTCATATTACTTTCAAGATTTGCAGGCGTCTTGAAAGAGTTGCAGCCCATCAGGGCCTAGAAAAATAAGTAGGCCTAGATTGGGTATTCTTTAGAAAAATAAACTGGGCTCATTTTCACAAAGAAAAAATAGCTAGGCTGGTCACATGGTGAACTTAAAATATAAGCCTGGGCTAGACGGGCCACAGCCTAGTTCAAACCCTGCTTCGTATCAACAATACCAAAAAAAATACTGCTCGAGTAGCTACGTCCCAGGTGTCAGCCGATCTTGTGCTGTTCTCTTGTCTATTGACTATATACGCTCACAATGTCGTGGGTCCCAGATGTCAGGAAAACACTAGGAGGAAGCATTTTATGTTTCCATACGCTGACGTGGTGGGCCCCTACTATCATCCTCTCCACGTACTTCTGCCGATTCCTGTTGTTTGTCGACCATGTTGACAATGCAAGAGGGTGGCGCCGCGGCGAGCGCACCAAAGCACGCGGAGGACGTCGGTGTTAACGATTTAGGAGACGGTGGGGCGGCGATGCATGCGCTGAGGCGCAGCCAGCCGTGGGAGGCGGAAGCAGGCGGCCCCGCCGGTGCTGGTTTGGTTTTGGCGGCTGGAGGAAGACAGGACTGAAGAAACACGATAGACAGTAAAAACAGCAGGAGTACTTAACAACCTTAACTGAAATCAGCAGGGGCACTTAACAACCAAAGCAGAAAGCAGTATGAGTACTTATACAGGATCAACCGTACAAAGCACGACTCAAACAGTGATACTTTGCCTACAGTTAACCAAGGGTGAGGCCGCCAAGCCCCAGGACAAGTCCCAGGCGCCACCCCGCGCATCCACAACCTTCTGAAAGAGGCTTCATCTCGCAACGTGGTCAATAAACAGGATATTTGCTTTAGAGCCATGGAAAAGCATGAACATAATCTTCTGTCCTATTCTCCAAGATGGATGTGCCTTCATTATTTGAGACCACCCATGAATAAGTATCTTTTCACCTCCAAGGGGAATTGAGTAGGTCGACATAAACATCATGTTGTGACCAAGCGCAAGTCTGACCCGACCATGGTCAGGCATATGTATAGGAACAATAGAACTCGGCAATTCCTGTTTCAAGAAGATCACAGCTGTAAAATTGTGTACGAGCTGCACTCAAGAAGTTTATGAACAACATATATAACATAAAACAGCTCGTACCATAAGTTTCTCAACACAGTTGGACCTGTTCAATGAGTGCAGCAGTGGCACACATATCCCACGTGGCCTTCCACCATTGAAACGCCCCACAAGGACCTCAAGACGATCAATAAAGTGTAGGAACTTGTGGATGTCGATCCAGTCAATTTCAGTGCCATTAGTAACAGCCAAGTTACTACAGAGTAACAAATGAGCAGACTGCTTAACTTTGAAAAAACATACACGTGCCACCAATTATAAGAAAATATTAGTTAGAAGTAGCATGTTCGTGAGAGATTCGTTGCTACTCCTAAAGTTAAATTGTGATTAGTTAGACAAAATAGGTGGATTAATAAGTAATCGAGGCAACAAGCAAGAACCAGATACAAAACTAACATGGATGAACAATTGGAACGACGTCGAGGTGGAAGATCGCAGTGAAGATGAGACCAAGTTCTGCTATTTCCATCAACATTCGTGCGCCAACTTTCAGTCTGTAACACTTGAGAAAGTTTATCCAAGTTCGGCCATAAAAAAAGCAGCGATCTTCTTGGTTCATGAACCCAACTCGGAAGTAATATCCATGGCTTGTCTTCACTGTGACCATTAAACTAGTGTATTCAGTTATGGCAAGGCCGAGCATCTTGAGTACATGTGTTCTGACAGAGCAAATAATACACTGCAGGAAAAATAATATGAGAACACAACATGTTCAAAAAAACCCCACCCTCCCGGATAGAGAAGAGGATTCTAGGAACATATTGTGCGCGTTTCAAAATGTTGTGTTAGGATGAGAAGGAACAAGTGTGGCGTCTCGCCGAGGGCGCAGAAATCTGTAGGGTACTCGCACTTTGGGCACTGCAACTGAAACACACTAGATTCAGTACGAAGAAAAATGCATCAATGGTGGCGGCTGCCATCCTAGGATTACCTGCGACCAAGGGACTTGGATTTATCGGGGATGGATGAAGAATTCGTACCTGGTTCTCCATGAGAAAACCCTATGCAATCACCGAGCGGGGGTTATCTCTGAACAAGCATTTGAGGGAGAGGGGGATTCAGGCCCAGTGAAATATTGCCGCTTCGTCCGTCCAGCTTACTGCTAAAGCTGGAAGGGGGGGGGGTTGTGATTTGACGGCTCATTGGGCATTACTGCGGCGCTACGACCGGGCTGTGTCTACCATGAAGTTGTGCACTCTAATTTGTGCATATGGCACGTGGACCCCGTTGCCAGTTGCCTCACATATCAGCGAAAGGAAGTAGAAAGACAGGAGTAACTAGTTACACATAAATATTTTTTTGACAGAGAGATACTCCCTCTATAAAAAATATACAAATCTTTTATATCACAGGCTCACCTTGCCGAGAAATATACTCCCTCTGCAATGCACGGGCATTATGGGGGTTCAACTTTTTTTATGCGGGTTCAACTGAGAATATAATACTCAAATAGGCTCACGGTTCTGGACTTTGGGCCGCAGGCTGACCCTGCATGTTTGGGGGCCCATGTGTTCTAGCTCAGCGCTTTTCATATTGCAAGCGATTGGTACTGTGCTGGTTTTAGATGCTATCGCAAGGCGAATACACAAAATTGAATAAAGCACGACAACTGTTGGAATGAAATCGAATGACAGTTCCTAACCAGCAATAAGAGTTGCAATTCTGTCAATGATATACCATGTGATACATAATACTGTCGTACTACTTATACACACAGGACACTTGTTTCACCATGCCAGATTATTACATCAAAATCTCTCGGAGGATAGATCAGTTCGGCAGTTGCGTGCTGCTACTGAAGAATTTCAAAGTTGATTTGTACCAGCTCTCCTTGCCGATAAAGTTCGATTTTGACATCATCCCCTACCGCAAGATATGATTTAGATTTGATCCTTGACCATCCTTTAGGCTGGCCATAGTGGTAGTAACATAAGTAGTATCATGCACTTGGGACTCGCAAACATGCTTATGTGGCAAGCAATTAAAGAAGAGAGAGATGGTTATAGTAACATAGATAGATACCGTAACATAATAAATGTGATGCTATTATGTGTCATGCATGGCAATAAATGAGACCATCTATGATACTATGCAGTATAGAGGTAGTAACATTGTCTAGTAACATATGCATCTTATATTTACTAATTGGAGGCACCATAAAAGGCTCCACGTTAATCCTCACAAACTAAGAAAATTGTCTGTCAGATCTCCACACTAATTATCTACAGCCGTTGGATGAGGTTCTTTAGGAGTCCTGAGCTATTGTCCCACGTGCATCTATTTTAATAAAAAAACATCTCATCTCACGTATATTAGATGTAGGATGCATGAGGTATCTTCCACTTGGCCCCTCTCTTATTTCCTAAAAAAATAATCTGAGAGCCGTTGTTGTCCCACGTGCACCTCTTTTAGGGAAAAAAAGCATCTTTCTGCGCATAATCAGAACATCTCATGTACAGTACATGTCCCTTAAATAAAAAATCTGAGCATCGTTGCCATTGATATCTTATATCTTATGAGGCACCATAAGAGGCCTCACGTTAATCCATAGTTAGAGTAAATTTTAATCGTCCAGATCTATTAGAAGATGTTACCGGATTAAGAACAAACCACATACAAAAATAGGATTGAGCCCGCATGTACAAGACATAGTCCACAATGTTCAATTCTTAGTTTTCTCAAAAAAAAATGCCCAAGTCTAATTTCTGTAGCGCCCACATACAAGTTTTGTCAAAATAAAACACCAAGGTCTAATTCTTTTAGAATAAAAACAATGTGCCTTTTTCTCCACGTGTAGTAAAAAGAGTCCCTAATGGTCACGTCTTCTCTACAAACAAAAACAACGTGCCTTCTTCCTTAAATAGTGAAATAAATAAGTGTACAGAAAAGAAGTCCTCAGGCAATATAAAAAAATCCTCATGCCTCATGTTAACAAAGAGTTCTCATGCCTCACGTTACCAAAGAGTCCACATCCCAATCCAAAAATAAACTCCATGCACGTAAAAAAAAGAGGGACCTTAAGCCTCATGGTCAAAAAAGAGTTTTGCCTATTTTTTAAAACAGGAGCCGGGAAGCTAGATGTGTTGTCGACTCCATCAAAGTCCTCTCCGTATAGTCAGAGGTGTGTTCAGGGATCATACACTGGCTCAGTCGATGGCGTAGCCAACGTTGACGACAAAAGTCATTGAGTAGTAACCTGCATGTCAACGTGAGATTTTCTTGCAATCTCTACTTGAGTAAAGCGGGGGAAATAGTCAGCAGTTCAAAGGATCTGAATTAACGGACTTTATGTGCCTCAGATTGGTGCTTCGTTAATGTCTCCAACATTGCTGCTTCTTTGGTTGTAAAATTGATAATATGTTTTTTTTCATTTTTTCAAATATCCTGACACTATATTTTTTAATTCCAGATTTTTCAATTATTTATTATTACATATACTGTATGCGTTAAATGTGGATGGAGAGAACATGAACTCATATAAAAGTTGATTAGACCAAAGTGAAATAAAGTTTTAAATTTACGCTAATATTGAACATGTAATTACCTAGCCCCGTGCAGTCGCACGGGTTAATGACTAGTGTTACTAGTCTAAGTTACTCCCCACTATGACCAGCCTTACCATCAATCATCATGCGACCATCCTTTGTACTTACGGTATATTGAGCAGGTTCATTCACACCAAGGCTGCGCATGGTAAGAGAAACTTGGCCGCGGTTGCCCGGATTGTTGAACGACTCCCTCGTTGCTCTAGGAATTCTCTGTTTGCAAACAAGAAGACATACCCAAACAGTTAGATCAACACAGTGAATCATGTGAAACAACATGGAAAGAAAAAAGAACGAAGCACTTGGGCAGCCAATGCTTACCAAGAAGGTGGACATGTCGGTTTTTGTAAGAACTTTGGTATATGACGTGCGAACTGCAGCCCAGTCAGTTGCCGGTGCAACTGCACCGGCCGAACTAGATGCAAGTGCAAGTGTTGGTGCACGTGCCGAAGCCGTTGCTGCTGCCGGAGATGGTGCTCCTTGTAGAGCTGGTGCCGGTGTCGATGCCCGATCCTTTGGTAGATCAGACTAATCCACTGATGCGGTCGGTGTCCAATCCTCAGCTAGATCAGACTGAGCTGCTGCCACTGTCAGTGCTAGAGCAACTGCTGGTGCTCGATCTGTGTGAGACAGCGGCGATCGTGTCTGGTTTGCTATGATCAGCTTTCTAACTTGACTAGGATCCGTGACCGTGATCCAGTTATTTTCTTCATTTCTTTTAAACGTGAGGACTAATTGTGGCGTTTTTGTTAAACCAAACTGTAGTTCATCATAGGGATTCAGCTTGTACTCAGACAACAGACTGATCCAATTTTTTCGAGTAATATAAGTGATGGACAGTGCCTTCGTTACTGACATGACATAAGAAGTGAAACCTGCAAAAATAGCCATCGTAGAGCAAACCAAACGGTTTATTCTGTGATGAATGTCACATGGCAAAACCTACGTCGTAAAATTGCAGGAAAAGAAAGAAAATATGACATTAAATCAATAAGATTTAGACAGTAAATCAATAAGATTTACTTGATGTGACACGAGTGAATCCTTACCAAGAAATCACTATGTTGAAGTACTAAACAGAAGATTGATCGCCCAACTACTTGTGGCATGCAGGGGCCCCGCCTACTCCCACAAGCAGGACAGTCCAAAAGTCGTGACAAATCGTATGGACCGAACATCCATGGGACTGGAAATCCTGGTGGGTGCAATAAACCCTGCAATGCATACAGATATTAGAGTGTAACCATAATTGATAAACCGTCCTCACAAAAAATATGATCTGGATACTTCAAAATGTACAGGCTGAATTGAGTGGACAGACATTAACATAGACCGTTCTCAGGACTGACCACACACCACAGGAGGCAGTACTAATAAACAATACAGGGTTCACAAACACAAATCAAGTACTAAACAATAGTACTTACTACAGACAAGCAAAGTTGCACTAACTAAACTCTGCAGACTATTTCTTTCCACCGACCTACGGGATGAACCCCGCATAACTGACTAGGCCATGGACTTCGTGTGAGATGTCTACATGCACGATCACCATCTTGTCAACCTTGGAGAACCTAACAGAGTGGTCTTTCCACTCATAAACATGATGATGAAGATAGGCCGCATCAGATTTGTTGGGAAGGTTTACAAGAACCACACCCTTCGTAATCGAAGGCACAACCAGGAAATTGTTGTGGTCAAGTACAGCCTCGAGAACACGCCTGACAACAATGCTACAGGAAAACACTAGTTCAGGTCACATGGCGACAAGGACACAACAGCTGGATAGTTCAGCAGTAGAACTCATCATCAGGTCTTCCAGTTCACACGGCATGACTTTGAGAACTTCATCTCCACCGCGGACCTGGTTCTAATTCAAACAGAAACCATATTTTATTACTACCTCCGTTCAGAAATATAAGATGATTTTTGATATTATACTCCATATATGACTACATATACGCACAGAAATGAGTGAACAAAGACAGTAGAACATGTCTTCAAAGGCATGAGAGCAGAGGGATTACATGCAATATCCATAACACAAGTTACTGAGGCAAATATACCCTCTTAAAAGGTAGCATTGATGTTCATAAAGTACTCCCTCCGTCCCAAAATTCTTGTCTTAGATTTGTCTAGATACGGATGTATCAAGTCACATTTTAGTATTAGATACATCCGTATCTAGACAAATCTAAGACAAGAAATTTGGGACAGAGGGAGTAGTTGAAAATAATCTATAAGAAATCAGTGTTAACCTCTCGCATGTTTTGGTCAAAAGAGGAATTTAGAACCGTCATTTGGCACACTAAAATCACATGCAAGATCAACCAGAAAGTTGTACTACCAGTACTAGTACTGTATGTTAGATAAAAAACACGATCAAGATCGAGAAAAAGATCGTCAACAAGAGACATTACCTGGACTTGCTTAATGAGGGATCCCGGAGAGGGGGGCTTGGACAGGGCGACGGCTTTGAGCTTGTCTGCGGTAGTCTCGGCGGGGTGCTTGCGCTTCTTCGTACCATGAGCCTCGACGGTTTTGGCCAGAGCCATACACATCACGTCGGCCGGTGCTCCGGCGTCCATCCAAGAGAGGAAGCTGAGAGAGAAGAGTGAAAGGAGGAACGAGATGATGGAGAAGCGAAGCGAGTGGGGGTTTTCTTCAAGAGAGGAAGCTGAGAGAGAAGAGTGAAATGATGGTTGCTTCGTCCGTCCAACTTACTGCTGGAAAGGAGGGGGTTTTGTGATTTGACGGCTCATTGGGCATTACTGCGGTGGTTCGATCGGGGTAGTCTACCGTCACTCTACTACGGAGTAATTTAGTGCATGGCTGGTGGACCCAGGTGCTGGCTATCCCACACGTCGGCGAAAGTGAGTAATTTAGTGCATGGCTGGAGGAGGATCCACACGATAGAGCGTGTCCACTATTTTTCATTCTGAAGAAAAAAATGATTACAACAAGCGTTTCCACTCTTACGACGGAGGAGTGCGAAACACGGCAGCCACTTGAACATACACAGTGCTCCTACTACTAGGCATGTGCAGTGGTTCATATGTCAGTACTACACAATCTTGTTGCTAGTGTAGTAATATATGACGATAACAAATGATGTTGTGCACATGTCAACTACTCCTATATGTAACATAGTACCACTTTTTCGACTGTCCGGTCGAGAATGAACGGTGAGATCAATGTTAACAGAACTAGGTCCACAGCGCACAGAGAGCACGGTGCTACAGTAGTCCATTAAACATGAACCATATGAAGCACATCCTATAGTGTTAGGCAGGGTGTATGAAGGGTGCACGGGATGGGAGTAAAAGTTCCCTTCTCGACCCACTTTTGGGTGTTTGGCAGAGTGCATGAAGGGTGCATGAGTCCACACTAGTAGGTTGACAAAAATACACGAAGAGGAAACAACTATATTGAGATGAGAATGCAACCAAACACACCCACACGCTTTGTGCTACAGTGACTGATCTGCACCGTCTAAGTTTGATCCAACGGTCATGTTGCGCCGAGACATGGACATGCCCGTGCAGAGGGCGCCTAAACACCACCGAAGTCCCTCTCCTTCTCGAGGCACATGACATTGGTGATGCAGGGTGCAAGCGCCCGCAGAGCCCGCTCCCGGTCGACGGGAGCCAGCTCGTCAAAGACGGCGTCCAATGGCACGAATGGATTCCGGTGACGGAGCCCTGAAATGATTCGCCCGGCAACGGCGACGGCAGCCCGCAACCCCTCCTTGTCCAGCTCAGCCCCCACCATCGCGCGGAGATGGGTCAGCTCCTCAAAGATATAGGTGAAGAAGGAGACCAGGTTAGGAAGCCGTAGCTCGTTGAAGTCGACCGGGTGGTCGAACGGGTTTAGCCCGATGGCCGGCATCGTCACGCTGGCACGACGGTAGGCATCGCTCAGCTGCAACACGTGCGTCGCAACTTGGTTCACCAAGTGGCTGAGGCGATCCTGGAGCTCATCATGATCGGCCCGCTCGCGCTCCAGCCGACTCCCCTGACGGCCTATCATATCTCCCGCTTTCTGCAGCAACGTCGCCGACGCTTTGAGCATCTTTGTGTTGGATGCCTGCCGCTTTTGAAGCTCCGTGAACTCCCGCACATAACAGAGGAGCATGGCACTCCTCTCCTCCTTGAGCTCACGGAGCTCCACGTCCTTGGCCCTGAGCTCCGCATCCTTGGCATGGAGCTCCTGTGTCAGGCGCCTCACCTCGGACTCCGTGATCTGCTGCGCCACCATGGCACCAGGTAGAAGCAATGGGGAGAGGAAGCAAAGGGGGCGAAACGGCTGGAAGGCGATGCAATCTACGGGAAGGCGGAGGGAGCCAGCCGAGGAGCGGGGAATCTTTTGGTTTTCACCACAGTAAAACACCAGTCAATGACTTCTCACATCAGGGAGCAGTGGGTTTTTACACGCGGAGTCATCGTGACTAATTGCTGTTGTGCCTGCTCCCTTCAATCAAAAAATGGAAAATCCTGCCGCGCCTGCTCCCGTCAATCAAAAAATTAAAAATCCTACCGCACCCAAACACCAGAACAACACCGCGGTGGATATTTAAATTTACCTGCCGACAAGTAGATAAAAAAGGGGTGAAAATACAAATGTGGCAGCAGCCTAGCTAATCGGTCGAACTAGCCCAACTAGCTAGCCACCGTGCTTCACTGATGTACTCGACGGGAAAGGTGGTCTTTCGTGATTTGATGACTCATTTACTTGCTTCGGCGCTACGACCGAGGAGGACCCAGAAAACGCGTGGTAGGGCGTCCCACGTCAGGAAGAATATATGCGTGCACCACCCGGGAGGACCCCGAAACCACGCGGTAGGGTGTGCCACGTTTCCGCATGGAGGAAAAATGTGCGTGTAAAAATATACTGTATCAGACGTAATACCTATGGTTTGACCTCGGGACCCAGCCAGTCGGTCGAAAACACCCCACTAGCCACACAACTTCATCATGCAAACGTGGCACGGTTAGCTCCGTCTCGACTAGCCACAACGTCTCTTGTTCTAGGCGATTCTTCTATTTTCCAAGATTTTTTTAGTTGTAATAACACCACGGCAAGCTAGCGCCGCTCTTCGTGTGTGGCCGTGCAAAGGTTAGACGATGGAGAGAAGAGAGATTGAGATTGCAGACCTGGGACCCAACAGTAAGTGAGACAACGGTCATGCACATGTTGAGGAGGCACTCCCTCTACTCTACTCTACGCAAGTACTGTATAAAATCAAGTTATGGGACAAAGCCAACAACCGTTCGTTTTTTCAGGCTATCGACTTATGCTTTGTAGTCCAGGTTGCCAGTTCGAATCTTGTCTTTCAGATTTGTTAGTTTTAGGTCCAAATTTGATTAATGACAAGTGGGACCCCCATGTGTTGTTCCGATATTTCAGTGTAGGATGGTTTTTTGAACAAACACTTTGCGCGGTTAGACAAGTAACGGCACGAGTTACACGTATTTTGCAAGTTTATGAACAAAAATAACAGTGGCATAGAATATCACATCCACCCCACAGCTTAGATACTATGGTGATATGAGTTTTTGCACCGTTGGAAGTGAGATCCAATGGCTTGGGAGTAGTCTTTGTAATTATGCGCAATTTCCAAACTCTCCAAAGGTTTTTTTTGAAAATAAAACATTCAGGCCTCGTGTGTGACGCTGCATCTTCGATCCAACGGCTCCTCGGTGCTCATATTAGGTGCTCCCCGTAGCTTAATTACCCACTACGGTGATATGAGCATCTAGGTCGTATGATCAATGATCAGATGGCACATGCATAGTACTTGTACTTTCTGCGCATTTCCCAAACTCTATCAGCCGTATATTGCAAAAACATTCAAACCTCCTACTGTGGGCCGTTAGATCTCGGTGAACTCGTATCACCATAGAATCTACGGCGCGGGAGCACCTCATACTCTCCCGTGCGAGAAAACATAAGGTGCTATCGCAGCTTGGATGCTACGGTGATACGAGCTTGGAGGTCGTTTGATCTGAGATCCAATGGCATCTGAGCAGTCTTTGTGCTTGTAAGCAGTGGCCGAACTCTTTTAGGGCTTTTCTGCAAAAAAGCATTCGAACCACCAAGGAGGTGTTGGGTCACAAATCCAATGCCTCCGAAGAGCTTGTATCACCAAAGCACCTAAGGTGTGGTAGCACATGATATTCTTACATACAGGAGAATATGATGTCCTCCTTCATCTTAGATGCTACGGTGATACGAGCTTCGAGGTCGTTGGATATGGGATCAAAGGGCATCTAAGTAGTTTTTGCACAAATTGTGTGCAATTCTCAAACTCATCAAGGTTTCCTGCAAAAAAATTAAGACACATCATGTGAGCTGCTATATCTCAGATCTACAAGCTCCAAGCAACTCGTATCGGCATATAGCATCTAAGGTATGGGGGCACATGATATTCTCCCGGGGAGGAGGGGTGGGGGGTGCACAACCAATCGGTGGTTGGGAGGGTGGGGACAAATATAATCTAAACAACCCTAAACAGAGCTCCACAATTTTATCTAAGGTCGAGGGGTTGACCCCCGACAATCATAGCTTCGCCTAAACACAACATTTGCATGTACTGTAGTACTAGAGTTAATATTCATGTTTCAGTTTCATGTTCATTTTAAATATTGAACTGAGGACCATGGATGTCTTACATTTTACTCCCTTCGTTCCTAAATATTATTCTTTTTAGAGGCTTCAAATGGACTGGCACATACGGATGTATATAGACATATTTTAGAGTCTCGATTCACTCATTTTGCTCCGTATGTAGTCACTTGTTGAACTCTCTAAAAGACTAATATTTAGGAATAGAAGGAGTATTTTTGAATTCGTGTCATACATGCATGGTTTGGAAAAATAGATGCACTATACTTATTGGATTGTTGTTGTGTTCGTGCGTGTGCGTCTCTCTCTCTCTCTCTCTGTGTGTGTGTGGTCATATGCTTGATACATACAAAGTTTTCTCACCTCCATATTGTTCATCTTTTAAATTTGAATTTGCATTGGAAAACTTACTAGGGATACCATGAAATGTGAAATTCATGTTGAGATCACTATATCACAAACTCACTCTAATTCAACAACTCGTCATAAATCAATTACCACGTTGAGATTTGTATTTGCAAGGAAAATACGGGTATTGTAATACACATAGATTCGTTCGGCAATTTAAAAGGTTCCTTTCGTATTCTCGAATGGTAGGACCCAACGGCGTACCAGCCAGACCTTAGCTCGTGTTGATCCTAAAAAACAGGCTCGTGTCCTTCGGTGGTGTGCGTGGTACGCACATTAGGCAACCCCAACCAGTCGAGCCTCAGCGTTTCAAGTCAAAATATCTGTCGGCCAGAATTCCAGCCCTAGGAAATTCCCCTCATGTCCCCGGTCCATAATGACTACCGATGAACAACGGAGGGATGCTTTAGTAACTAGACAACGTTACCTACCGTGCTGAGGACGGTTCAATTCCCTCGGTCACCGCTCGTCAAGGTCACCCGTCAACTGCATTGCCTAGTACTACTACTACTACTACTACTACTACACCCGGATGAGCACATAATTGAGCCCGTTTGTTCGTGCCTAGTACTTGAGTTAATATATCAGGCAATGCACTGGTACGGAGGGATTATCCTTTTACTCCCTCCTTTCCGGTTTATAGGGCTTATCTCAAAATTTTACTTTTCCCATTTTATAAGTCTCAATTTGGTTGTTCCCCATCACATGTTCAGATTTCAAGGTGCAATAAATCATTACATGCAAGTATTAAGAGAAAATTGACCAATGCATTTACTTTATGCATGCATGCATTGCAATTAATGCATTCGTAAACACAATTTTTGAGGAAAACAAGCGCATTAATTGAGTGGTTTTGCAAACTACAACAATTGTTCCACCACTCACCATCTACCTTGGTTAGTGAGATTTTTGAATTGAGCCCTATAAGCCGGAAAGGAGGTTTAACTAAGCAAAATGTTTGACCAAATCATTTCTTAAGAAATACAACAGGACAAATGTACGGCTTGAAAATTTATTGCATGATGCAGGTTATGATATTGTTTCAAATCCTGGATCTTAAATTTTAGAAAATCCAAAAGTGAGCATAAATTCTTGAAACTGAGCATGGTCACGTGATATGGCACAAATATTACTTCTTAAGTTTTTTCTTCAATTCGAGACAAGCTGCTTATGACAAGTTGCACAAATGAAGAGCCAAGGTATTTTGGAACAAAGACCTGTCACGTTAAGGCGAACGCTTTCACTATTGAAACAGTGGGCGTTTACATGCCGCCACGAGTCCCCGCTTCTCATCGGCAGGTGCCGTCCCAGCAAGCATGCGAGTCGACGGGAGGCGTGCGAGAAGACCGCTGCGCCGGCTGTAAGGGAGGCGTGCGAGCAGACCACTGTGCAGACTCACCGGGAGGCGAGCCCTTTGACCAGGCTCCGCCGCCCATCGTCGCCCCAACTGCTCCCACTTTTAATGTCACCGGCGCCGCAGTTTAAAATCAACCCTGCACTACCCGGTATCGCTACAATCCTCTCTCTTCCTCTCCGGTTCTCCTATCGTCTACCTCCAACTAGCCTAACCTAAATGTACGCCATGCCGCATCACGATGGTCTGCCCTTAGTGTTCTAGTTTCATGAGGAAGACACCCAGCCGGAGTCTCAAGAACATAAGGCGCTTTGGGACGAGCTTGAACTGGCCTTGCGGGAAGACGCCGCGCCTGTCCCCGCTCCCGTTCCGGCTCCCGTCACCCTGACTGCGCCAGCGCCCATCCCCGTGGCATTTTTTTGACTGGGAACTGTGGGGTAAAACCCCCACAACAGATCAAAACCTTTATTTAGCAGAAAGTAACAAGATACAAAAAGTGATTACAAGGGGTAATCTAACATAAATAGACTAAGCTAAAAGGAGGGAGAGGGAGACAGAGATGCCTTACTACACTAAGCCTTAAGGGGGAAGGAAGGAGATCCACTTCAGAAGGTCATCCTTGTAGACAGATTTAATCATGTATTGCAACAAGGAGATATCATGTCTAAAGGTAGCACGCCATTTATAGAAACTAGCCCTCTCATTTCTGAAAACCTTGGCATTTCGAATGATCCATATGTTCCAACATGCAGTGAACACAACTTCAGAGAAGAATGGCTTGTGAAAATCACTCCTGGCCTGGATAACCACATCAGACATAGAGTTCCCAGTCGGCCAATCAATTTGGAGATAATTCCAAACTCTCACACTGAAATTGCAATTGAAGAATAGATGATCCCTGGTTTCTCTAACCTGTAGAGGGCACAGCTTACATTGCACTCCATCCTCCATGTGCCAATGTCTTCATTCTACCATATCTTTAGTATCCAGTCTGTCCATGATGAGCATCCAAGCAAAGACTTTAATCTTGAGAGTACAGGAAGATTTCCAAATCCAAGATAGCAGAGGGTTGAAAGCTTCATATTGGAATGTGTGGGAATAAAACATCTTGGGTTTAAACTGCTTGGAGGAATTCTGCCAAAACCACACATCCTTAGAGCCAGATACTCTGCTATGAGAGTCCATCATGGATTGAATCAGACCCAACTCTCCAAAAGCCTGAGCAGACAGGGGGAGGTGAAAGTGCTGTACAATATCTTGAGAATTGAAAAATTCCTTGACTATAATCCATGGATCCTTAACATAGGAAAATAGCCTAGGAAATCTTGATTGGAGAGGAGATACCTCATCACCAATATTCCAGCTATTAGACCAGAACAGAGCAGTATCACCATCATTGATCTCAACCCAAGATAGATCTCTGAGACTGACCATAACCTTGCAGACATCCTTCCACCAGAAAGAACCACATGCAGAAGTTCCTTGAGGCACTCTTTCATGATAGTAAGAATTCCAAATGAGAGAAACCCAGGGAATGTCTTTTTTATTTAGGAAGTTACTAGCATGTTTCAGAAGCAAAGCAACATTTTTTACCCCTAGATTGAGAATGCCAAGACCACCCGTTTTTTGGCCTACAAATGAGCTCCCAAGCTGCAAGTGAGGGGGCAGGTTCATCTCTATTCTTTCTCCACAAACACTGCCTCTGAATTCTCTCCAACTGCTTGAGAATGCCAGCTGGAACAGCCAAGCTACCCATGAAGAAGATGGGCATTGAGGATAGAGCAGAGTTTAGGAATTGTAGTCTCTCTCCTTGATTAAGAAAGGAAGAACTAGCAGTCATTCTTCGTTCCATGCAGTCCACCAGAGGCATAAAGTCCACCATTTTTGGCCTTGTGGTCCCCACAGGCAGTCCAAGATAGGTAAATGGCATATTTCCTATTTGGCAACCAAAAGCAGTAGCAAGATCACTCATCACAACATGATCCACCTTAATGGGGATGAGGAAGGATTTGTGGTAATTGACATCTAGGCCAGTGGACTGAGCAAACACTTGTAGCATATCCTTCAAGGCCAGGAGCTGAATCCTGTCAGCGGGTAAGATGATAAGAGTATCATCAGCATATTGGATCACAGGGTAATCCTGGTCATGACAAGGGATAGGCAGATGGATGATTCCTCTTCTGAACATGTCATTGATGACAGATTGCAAAAGGTCAGCAGCAATAACAAAGAGTAAGGGAGAAACAGGGTCACCCTGCCTGACCCCTTTTTTACAAATAAATTTTCTGCCAGGAACTCCATTAAGAAGAACTGAAGAGGTACCAGTGCCCAGTAGCTGCTTCATCCAGAGAATCCATTTTTCATTAGAACCTTTGTGCCTTAGGATCTGAAAAAGAGCTTCATGTTCCAAAGAGTCAAAAGCCTTTTCAAAATCCAACTTAAGGATTACAATTGGCCTCTTAGATTGATGGCATTGGTGCAAATATTCAAAAGTTCATCCAATACAGTCCTGGATTGTTCTACTCTTAATAAAGCTATATTGATTCTTGTGGATGCACTGTAAAATTAATTCTTGAAACCTATTTGTAGCCATTTTAGAGAGAAATTTTAGACCCATACTAGTTAATGATATAGGCCTATAATCTCCAACCTCTTCAGGTGAAATCTTTTTAGGAACAAGAGTAATGTATGAATCATTAATGTTCTGCAGGAGAGCAGTACCCTCATAGAATTCCTGAGCTAGCTCATAGAAATCATTAGCAATTAGATGCCAACACTTCTTGAAGAAAAGTCCATTGAAACCATCAGGGCCTGGAGCTTTATCAATAGGCATATGCTTAACCACTTTATCCATTTCCTCTTTTTCAAAAGGCTTGGTGAGGATTTCAAGACCAGCCACAGGGAGGATGAGAGCAGATAGGTCAAAGCCCATGACAATGCCTCTTGAAGTGCCATTCTGTTTTTAAAACAATTCCAGATAACTCCCTCCATTTGAGCATGATCATTGACCACAGTACCATCAGGTAATTTTAGGCTGGCAACAGAATTCCTTCTATGTCTTTTAGTGGCCATGGAATGAAATTTTTTTGTGTTTCCCCCTCCCACCTTAATATATCTGACAGTACACCTCTTCTTCCAATAAAGGAACTGCAAATTAAGTAGTTTCTCTAGGTGTACTTTGACAGTTTTCCTGAAATTAAACTCCTGAATGAAGAGAGGCCTCCACTCTTCCAAGTCATCTAGCAACAAAATGACATGATTGCATTTAGCAATGAGCAGGTTTAACTTAGAGACATTCATTTGCCACCTTTTAAGGCACATTCTAAGATGCTTAAACTTATCAGCAATTTTGGCAGTTATGTGCCCCTTCCTAGAAGGGACATTCCAGGACTTAGCCACACAATCCATGAATCCTTCCATTTCCATCCAATAGTTTTCAAACCTAAAAAGATTTGACTTAGGGATAGAAGTTTTGATTGTGACAACACAGGGTACATGGTCAGAAGCAGTCCTAGCAAGGGGGAGCACTTCAGTCATGGGATATACGGTTATCCAGTCAACTGATGTGAAAAACCAGTCTAATTGCTCTAGGAGAGGGAAATCTTGCATATTTGACCATGTGACGGCCCTACCCTTGATGGGAAACTCTAGTAGTCCCAAATGCCCAATAATCTCATTGAAGATGAACATATCATTCAGGTCTCCTCCAGGTAAATTTCTGTTATCAATGGACCTAATGAAATTAAAATCTCCTAGCAGTAGCCAATTCTCATCAATAGGAATATTGAGATTATAAAGCCAAGAGACAAAAGCATCTCTAGGTTCACCCCGACAAGGACCATAAACAACAACCAAAGTCCATTTTTCATTATTCTGCCTGGACACAAACTCAACAACTACAACAAACTACTGGTTTCAATTAAGGATCCAATAAAAACAGAAGAATTCCAGACCACAATAATACCCCCAGAGGCTCCCATTGCAGGAGAGCAAGCAAAACTGTCAAATCTCTTGGGACAGAAACTCTTAATCGACCTAGAGTCAAAAGAAGAGCATTTGGTTTCCTGTAAACATGCAACAACACACTGACTTTCATCTATTTTTCTGTCTAACTGCTCTCTGCCTAGCTTCTGAATTTAAACCTCTGACATTCCAGCAGAGCACATTCCAGTTTCTACAGTTATTACTCATCAAAACAAGCATTGATAAGATCCAGATAGCATACGGCACACAATGCCATATGAACAAAGTAGCACATACAGGTTGACCCAGCAACATTACAATAAAGTTTGCAAAATAAGATGACCCATAAAAGAACAGTAACATAGCAAATTCAGAGGCTTGCCAGACCCAAACACCAAAGAGAACACTAATCATTTGCCTTAGAGGTAGCAGCATGTGGTGTATTCGCCATAAGAGCATCCACAGAAAGGAGTTGAGCATCAATCTCCAGCTCCCTGCCAATTTCTTGCAGACGAGCAACATGTGTAGGCGGTGGGATCTCCTCTTGGGCTGGGTCATCAGGCATCTCAGCAGTGAAGGGCTTTGCTCTGGGCTCCCCGTGGCATTGATGGGCTGGGAGCCGCATATTGTCGCCGAGCTTGATGCCACAGGGTTCCACGAGGTCCCCGCCGACTTTCACGCGCCCGTGCACCTGCCAGCGCATGCGCCTGCACGTGCACTAACGCGCACGCCCGTGTCGGTGCCCGTGGACCTGCCAGCGCATGCGCCTGTGCATGCACTGACGTGCGCGCCCGTGCCGGTGCCCGTGCACACGAATGTCTCTGCCGCGCCGTTGACAGCGCCTGTCCCTGCGTGGGTGCCAGTGCCCCCCTCAGCGGCATGGATGGCCGCCGTCGACCGCTTCCTTGCACCAACACCAGTCGCCTCCTCCCACCAGTTGACTCGCTCCGAATCCAGAACATTTTGGCTTTCCTTGAAGCTAGGCCAACATCCAGGAGTACGCCAACAACAACACAAGGCGCCGCCGTCGCCGTCGGTCAGTGGCCCGACGACACACAAAGCACGACAGAGGAGCCGCTTCCCACCGCGAGATGCCCCCGCCGCCGTCGCGTAATCTAAATTTGCCATGAAAAACGTTCGGATTGCCATGCTTAAAATCCGAACGTTTATCATTTCCGTTTATTTTATATCGATCGTCATATAATTTAAAGTCGGAGTCAGACTGAACGAAATGTATGGTTAGATCGATTGAATGTTCTGCTAGAGCCGTATCAAATTAAATATAAAACGTCATCAAGCCACATGTATTCCTTGTCATCCAACGACCTAGACTGCTTCAATGTCGAGCGCTCAACACATTTAGCGTGCAGTTAATTTCATGCCAAAAATAGTGCTAATCACATGACAACACGCACTGACTAGCGCTGCTAGTACGTGAAACTGGTGCCGTGACTTGTGAACGCGTCCAGATATGGTCAACGGCAACATCGCCCGCGAGTTCTTCCTGTTTGCCCGTGCGTCTAAACGCAGAAGGGGAGGAGAGAGAGAGAGCACACATGGAACCCACCAGTAACTGAAGGCGAATAGTACTAAAAATAATATTACATGTTATCCATTAATTAGGATGTGGTAATATAAAAACATTATGTGAACAAAGGGGGTACAACAAACATTGCTATTCTACGTATATGTTGCCTATTGACGTGTGGCTTGAAGGCCCGGTCGCATGTTCGATCCTTGTCCTTTATTTTTTAATTTGTATATGGGTCCAAATTTGTTTCATGACATGTGGGACCCTCAGTGTGTAGTTTGTAGCACTTTAATTTGTGGGTCGAAATTTGTTCCATTCCAAGTGGACTATCGGTGTGTAGTTTTGTAGCTTATTTGTAATAATTAAAGAGAACAACATAGTTTTTTCAATAATACCATGGTGCGACGTTGAAGGCGAGAAAGGACGTGCAAGAGAGCGATGACCAAGCCAGAGGGAAATCAACTAGGGGAGTTGCGTGGGTTGCAACGGTGTTTGCAGTAGTTGTGGGCTGAATGCTACGAAAATATAATCTAAACCGACCGGAATAAATGCCTACACAAATTAATCCAAGGTTGGAGTGCCCCTCGCAATGTAAATAGCTCCGGCTTTGCAAGGGATGGAGAGGTAGTAGCTTCAACGCGTGGAAGATATGGTGTGAGAAAGCGAGGTCAATCGAGAGACATATAGATAGTGTGGTCCGACATTCATTGAACAAATATATATGCTCCGGAGAGATATTGTCCGATTGAGCTTTTGGCAAGGGTGAGGGCTGTAAGATAGAGCTTGAGAGATGATCCAGTCACAGACGTGTAGATATATTTTGTGCGTGGGAGGAAGCAAGGTCAACCGATCACATAGGGTCGCCGTGCGATCGAAAGAGTGAGACGGGTTGGAGAGAGTGACCTAGATAGACGATGTGTGTGAGAGAGTATACAATGTGAATAGGTCAAATTGGGCTCAAACATGGTGATATATCGTTTTTGTCCGAGAAAGAGCGATGTCAATCGAGACATACGGAGAGAGAGAGAGATAGATAGAGAGAGAGAGATTGAGTGAGCGTGGCCCACCATGAGCTCGAAAGAGTGGCGGCGGCTTGGATGGACCGACCTAGATAGACAATCTGCATGACAGAGTATAGAGTGTGTCGATCGAGGCCCGATCAGGGAGATATATCATTTGTGTGTGTGAAAGAAAACGAGGTTAAACGAGACTCAGATAAAGAGAGCGAGATTGAGCGAGTGTGGCCCACCGTGCGGAAGAAAGAGTGAGACAGTCTCGAGGGAGTGACCTAGATATACAACGTGCGTGCGTGCGCATGAGAGGTTGGGGGGGCTAGATAGGCAATGCATGTATTTAGCACGAGAGGGTGAGAGGGAGAGGGGGAGAGAGAGAGAGCTCGGCATGGGGTGCAATGGCGGGTGTGTGAGGTAAATACATTTGGTAACAGGAGTGGAAAAAGGGGTTGTGTAGTTGAGAGACTTAGAGATCGAAACATGGAGAGAAAGAATAAACGTGTGTTGGAAACTGATAGCTTCCTAAGGTGGTTAGGAGAGGAAGATTGACCGATACAGGAAGTATGTA
>NC_041391.1:511189998-511281908 GCF_002162155.2 Triticum dicoccoides
ATTTGAATGTATATAGTACGAGACTTAATATCGATGTTTCAATTCGGTGTACATTGTAAGATTTGAACCGAGGACCAGGCATACGGGTAATTATTTCGAATTCGTGCCATACTAAGTTTCGAAAAGTTGACATTGACTCAATTTGTTGTGCTATTTTGTAGGTCGTATGTTTGAATCCATCCAAAAGTTTTCTCACTGCCATGGTGTTCATCATATACATATGTATTTGTATTAAAAAATTAGCATGGATACAGTGAAATGCGAAATCCACGTTAGAATTGGAGATCGCTACGTGACACACACTCTAATTCAAATAACTAACTACGTGACACACACTCTAATTCAAATAACTAATTATGTTACACACTCTAATCCATGTTAGCGTGGGTACCATTTCGATTTTTTTTCAAATAACTCCGCATTAATTAATTTATAGTACTCCATCTGTTCACTTTTATAAGACCTTGAAGACATTTCAGACAATGTGCAAAACAGTTCATTTTAAGTTGTCTGAAATGACTTACACAAGTGAACGGATGGAGTATCTCGTTTCGAATGACTAATTATTGCAAGGAAAACACGAGCATGGTAATACATACAGATTCGTTTGCAAATGAAAGAAGATTCGTTTGCATTCTCAAATGTAGGCGCATCAGGCAGACCACGGTAGTGTCGGGGTGGACGCTGCTTTGGTGCCTTAAAGGCAAATGCCCTTGGGTGACTGACATGTGGGCCAGCCACCTGTTGGGCCCACATGTCATGGACACAAAGGCAGGTGCCTTAAGGCACCGAAGCATAGTCCTGTTGGGGTGGTCGCGTGTGTTGGACGGACACGTAGCACCCAGCCACCCACCCCTCTCCCCCCAAAAAAAGGACGACGACAATATAAGTTCGCGCTTCGACGTTTCGGATTGAAATATCTGGCAGCCCCAATTCCAGCCCTGCAAAATCTCTCATCTCCACCATCCCCTTCCGCGCCCAGATTGCTCAAATCCCTAATTCGCCGCCATCCCTCGAATCGCCCCTCATCTCGTCTCTTTCCCCACCGTTCCCCACCTCTGTGCCGGACGACGACGACGAAGACGACGGTCGCGCTTCACCACTGCACCGGAGCTACCTCATCTACGCCCTCGTCCACCGCACCGGGTGGTCCACCGACAACATCGGCCGCCGCAACCGACATGCCTCACAGACACCGAGTTCCACCGCATCAGGTGCGCTTCACCGACGCCGTCTCCCAGCTCACCGGGGCTACTTCACCGAGCACATCATCGCACCTCCGCTCCCCGAGGCCATTGGGGCTTCACCAACGGTCTCGTCCACCACATCGTAGCGCTCCACTGCCACTCAAGATCTGCATCCGTGCATGGCCAGCCAACGCCAGCGCATCACCCTCAACGGCTCTGAAGTGACCCGCACTCTAGCTACGCGAGCATGCCCAAACGCCGGCCCGAACTAGGTATCCACACATCACTCCCTTGTGCACTGTTTCGATGATGTTTGGATATCCTTTCACTGCTCTCTTAGCTTACACGCCTATGTAACTCTGACTTTAGCTCTTATTTCTTCTGGAGATATCATCTGAAACAAGCAAATCCATTTTTTAGCGAAGCATGACGATGCTACGGGATCTGGTACACATCCAGCACACCCGTATAACCTTGTAAGTATCTGTCCTCTGGTACAACATCAAGGTCGATTCCTCTTATTTAATCAACCATTCGCCGTGTCAAAAATGTAAAGGGGGATGCAAGGAGCACAAGGCCTGCACATCCAAGCAAGTGGTAACATGGACTTGTACATGGAACATCCCAAGCGCAAGCAGAGCTGCAGTGAGCCTGTACAACGAGCTAGCGTAAGTCCCTACATTTCATTTAATTCGTACTAGCATTCATGTATGATTTGTGTGAAGTGGCTGATCCACGAATTCAAGTTACCAGGGGCGAACATTTAACTTAAAAAATACGAAGGCACTTGCACTCCGGAAATCAACATAACTTGACAACTGTGAAGCTACATGCACTTTGAAAACCAGCTAATGATCCAAAGTAGTTCAGATTATAAACACTAAATGATGCAAGCACCAAAAAACACAAAATGCAACATGGTGTACAAGGACTACAAACATGGTCTGTACCTGCTTGAATTATTCGTTCTCTGGCTGAAAATATCGAAGTGTAATTGCACGTATAACCAGTGCGCAAACTGCATATCAATATATCTATCCTGCAAAAGTATGCCAATAGTTTCAAACAACATATTAGAAAAGTATTTATGCTATGTTGTCATGATACAGGGACTTTCTGGTAGATGGCCTCGGCGTTTCCTCAAGCTATGAAAATGCACTATAATTTGCTTGTCATCAATGCCTGTAAATCTCTGTCTCTCTCAACATAGTAGATCATCATTAGACACTAAATCCTTCTATGAGCTTACACAATGCTTGCATTAGATCCCTCATTAGACACTATATGTTCATCACCAGGAGCATGTAAAATGTTTGCATCAAATCCTTCATTAGCAGTCTGTTCATTAGACACTTCAGACTCAAGAACAACATGAGCTTGTATGTTTGCACCGGAAACCTGATTAGATACATTAGATTCAGTCAGTTCAGTATTGATTGGGGGAGTTATAAAATAAGTAGAAATTGGTTTCATTTTCTCATAGATTCCCTACATACAAGCAGTTTTACAACACCGTCAGGTTTAACTATTGGCCAGAAATTGAAGAGTTGAATTAGATATAATCAGGGATGTGATGTACCTGCTCATTGCGCATGCTACTCTTGCAAGCTGCGACTGTCCGTTTGCGCAAGCTCGATGCCATGCCCGTGCTGCCGCCGCTGCCTCCCACGCAGGCTACACCCAGGGTTGGATCTTCATCTTCTTGTCCTTCTGTTCGCTTGAAGCCCGGCGACCGCCCTCCAACGAGGGTGCGAGGAAGTGCTGTGTCGGTCTGTCCAGCGACGGCTAAGTTAGGAGCGAACCAGACTAGAGGCTGGAGCGAATGAATTGGGATTTTTCATGCTGTCGATCGATATGGGGGCGCTCGTTTGGGCCACGAGCCTGCTATAGGGCTTGCCTTGCACTTATGTTATTGGCCCATCCAAATTGAAAAAAAATTCTTCATTTTTTACATTGCCTGCTCATGCGTTGGGACGAACAAAACTAGCATGGGCCAACCTGGACGACTCAAACTAGGTGCACACTTTCTAGCCACCTGAGGCGGCCACCCATACCAGCCCCTATGGTGGCGTCGCCCCTTTTTGCGGGTATGATTTGATAGTGAAAAATATTCCAGTGGCGCTTTTGATTTACCCGCATAATGGTTGAATTGCTTGTTTCTATGAACTGAGTTCGCCAATATTGTGAAGGATGCCAGTCTTTTCATCCTATTGTAGATTGCTTAGATCTCGATATGACAAAAGTAATCGCATGAAATATACAGTAAAAGCCAGTGTGATGTGTTTGGCTACAACTAGTCTGACTACACGTCCTCATATAACATATCAAGGACGCACCATCTTACCAGATTAACCATTCGACTTACCCATGTAGTGTGGGAAGAAAGAAGTATTGGGACTGCGTATCCAAGCAATTGATGCCATGGACTCCTTCGTACAACCTTGTAAGTGAAAAAGAAGTTGCAGTGTGCCTGTACAAAGAACTAGCGTAAGTTCAGTTACCTGCTTCTCGGAATTTTAGTTAGCCACTTATTGCAAAATTGTTCAATTACGTTGCTTGGCTTAATTTTGTTTGCTACTGATTACATAATGGCATAGCCTGTTAATCATATTGTAGACTGCGCCTATCTATGTGTTTGATACTTACTGTTAAAAAATACCTGTTTGCCTTAACTTAAATATCTACTTGTTTGTTTAACTGCTTTGCTGTTGCAATAGCGGGTTACAATGATGTTAATAACTACTTTTTAGCATCCAATTGAAACTCTTTAATTCCTTGTTTGTTTAACTGGTTTGCTGTTATAACTCCCAGTTGAGATGTTTTGCTAACTTTAACTTTTCTGAATCCAATCAGAACTTTAATGGCAAAACAGGTTAGCCCAAGATCAAAAAGCGAGGTCCTTATGGACGTTGCATCATCCCACAGTAGTGGCACCGGCCCAATCGTGCATTATGAATTGCCAACTACGGATGCTTTTGAGGCTAAACTAGTGGTAGAAAGAGATTCTGCTTTTGCACTTTGAGATGAAGTTGACATGTTGAGGAAGCAAATAGCACAATCACAAGCAGTTCTCAAGACAACCATTAAATATTTTGTGGATTTCAAAACGAAGCAAGCTGAGACTGACCAGATTGTTAAGGTCCTGAAGGAAAAAAGGAAATTAAATTCCTACTTGGTAAATCATAGGTGAAATGTTCTTTCCATAGTTAAATAACCTTTGTGTTGTCTGTTCATGTAATCAATCAAACCATTTGTTTTAGAGATCATGTAATAATTTTTTTTGTTTTTTGGTTTGTAATTTTATTTGAGCACAAGTCTGTATTAATTGATAAGACTCGGAGACATTTCATTTGGATTGCTGTGCCAGACCTACAAATATGCCATTCGGGCTGAATGTGCATTCAGCAATAGTAGTAGTATAGATGGACCATAAGTGGCACGCATCGGAAAGGGCCAAGATGCTGGCTAAAAAAAGGATGCTGTTGTAGCCAAAAAAAAGTACAGCAGCCTGGCTTATGTATGTTAGTTGATATTATTGATCCATATACTCTATAAGTGTTTATATGTCTGTTAGTTCTGTACATTCTTGGTTGATTGACTCGGTATTTGAATCTTGATATATCGCTTGTGTACCTATCTAAATGGGAGTACACATTATGCTGCGTGTGACATTTGAGTTGGACATGAAGTGTTCCAAATATTCGAATTCACCTTAAACTGGATTCTAGTTTCGGAATTTGAGTATCAGCATTTGTAAACCATATTCATATATGACAGTGGAATACATCTTTGTTGTCCTTTTGAAGATATATAAAAACACATAGAATGATTTATAAAGATTCATATAGGAATACAAAATGGATTCGAATTTAGTTGCCAGGGTAAACGTGGATGCTTATTGTCCCAAAATTTGAAAGAAGCAGCAAAATGTCCACTCCCACGTCGGTTGCCCGAAGCCAAGTGTTTGGGAGATGGAAATTACTGTCTACCCATTACACAGACAATCCATCGGCCTGATTTCCACTGCTCTAAATAGGGGTAGGTTAGTAACTTCAGTTAGACGTGACACGACCGCCTCTGAGCCCATTCCGACACGGTGGGCGTCAAACATGGGCGCAAAACACATTTGATTCAAGCTCGTCCAAAAGACCTCTGTTTGTCCCTCCATTCCCCATTTATACACGGTGGGCGGCAAAACAAACTCGACTCAGCCGAAATTGATGTCGGCAAATATTTTCAATAGGGGCAGGTTTGTAACTTCACTCAGACGTGACACAACCGCCCTACCTGTCAGTCCCTTTCATACACTGTGGGCGCCAACTGTGGGCACCAACCACCCTCTCCTTGCTCGAAATCACTCTGGGTAAATATTGGCGAGATGCGAGATTACCGTCCTATCCCCAACCGACGAGATGTCCAAATTTTAAACGGGGGCTAAGTTTGTAACTTTCCCATATTTGAGATAGGCGAGTCCCAAAACATGGTTCCCCATACCTCTCCCTCCATTTTCCCATTCATACACCGTCCACGCTAGAACACCCCATCCCCACACCAGCCTCCGTCTGCCACCCCATCCATCGCCGCCGTCCTCCACCACATCCATCGCCATCGTCCTCCACCATGCCGGAGCGCCTACCAAGACCGCGTCGTCCACTGCTAGAGATGGGCGTTTCTCATCCAAGGCGACAGACCAATAGCCTTGCATCGCGTCCTCTCGCTTCATCGGCTCCATCGTCCTCTTTGCCGGGGCCGCTCACACGACCTTCTCTTCCACCGCAATGGGACTTATCCCTCGATGCACCCGTCTACTGTCACAGATCTGCTTCAACGCCACCGACAGCCATCGCACCCCCGATGCCTACACGGCGCCGCAAGAGAGGTGGTACTTCATATCTCCTCAACTTTTTGATCTCAACCAGAAAATAGATCTTAACTTGGTTACTCTACTTTCTTTTCAGCTCTTAGAATTTAGTTCTTAGTTCGAAGCAAACAATGGATGCTAAATATCATTTCTCTGGTTTGCAGCTTCAAATCAGCCATGGCACAACCATAATACGGTTTAATTGATCATGCTTAGGGTTTAATTGATCATGTTGGTTCCGTGGTGGTTTCTTTAATAGAAATCGAAGGGGAAACCCTCTTTTGCTAAAAAATATATGCATAGAGTTTCCCCCTTTTATGATCACTATACGATCAGAATACGTGCTTCGTGTCATAATAACACTGTTCCACCCATCAAGCTAAACAAGCTTAGATGTTCAAATATGAATCTGATATTATTAAAACAGAGTTGTTTAATTGGTCAGCTAAATGTTCCTAAATTAGTTTCGAAAATGCATGTTCGCCGCTCGGGTGTGTATCTCTACAGGGTGCCCATGGTGGGCCGGCCCACCCTGGGATTTTGGGTCGTCCCAGGCCCCAATTCCCCTCTGTTCTTCTGCGCACTTCCGATCTCTAATCGCCCCCAGCCGCCTGCCTCGCCTGCGACTTGCCGTCCCCGGACGGCATGACTCTAGGAGGAGACGCCGAACTAACATGAGGCCAGGAGCCGCTCGTCCAACAGCGTCACCGCTGCCCGGGCACGCCGCCGTGCCTACCTTCCCAGTCCGTTCAGGGCTCAGGTGTGCAGCACCCACCAAGCCAACCCGATTTATCCTGAGATACGTCCTCAACACTCAGTAGCCACTCCTCATCACCCATTTTCTAATTGATTCATTACTCATTAGGCAGGACTGTCATTAGGGTTTGTTGTGTGCTTAGTGCTACCTACACTTAATAGTTCAGATGTATTTCGGTAATCTTTAGTACCTCTAAAGTTCACAGGGTTTTCAAAGTTCCGGCCCTCGGAACAGAAACTAGTCATTTTGGATTGTTGGTCGTAGTGACATTGACCCAGATTACTACTGCAAGCCAGGTTTGTTGACAATTTTACTTGTCTTTCTTACTCATTCGATATAATATCCAATTATTCACGTCGATTAGTTGAAACAATAAGTGCTAGACAAACTTCTTCATTCAGATTTTGGACAGTCTCTTACTAGAGTTACAATTCTGCATACTTGTCCTAATAAGCTCACAAGTAAATGATTGGTTCAATACATCTATGCTTTCCTTGTCATATTTGTTGTCAATATTCTTTTAGGGTGGACCACCCTGTTTCTAAATACTGGAACCGTAGACATGAGTGAATAGTATTTCTCTATGTGATCTCTTCCATCATGTGTGGGTAACGAACACTGCATTGTATAGAAAGAAAGTGTCATTTCCAGCTTTTACATAGGTTTCGATCTTTTACATGGAATACAATCTGCCTACTTGCTTTGTGTCGCACTACCAAAACTCCACCCTTGAAGCTAAACATTACGCCACTCATAATTGCTTAGTTTATTTGTTCAAATATGAATTTCATATGATTCTAATGTTCCTACTTCAGTTTTGAAATGTGTGCCTGCCTGTTATAGAGACATAAGGGGTTTGTATTTCTGTGTGTGGTCTAGTCAGCACGGTTGGGGAGGTGAACTCTGCATATGGAGGGGTTTAGAGGGAGACACTCTCCGAGTTGAATCCGCAATGCATTCCATAGATAATCTGACTACTTTTTGTGTTTTCATGAATCTCAGATTCTGAACAACATCATAATGATTATGAGCTTGCGTGCATGAAAAGAATAAAGCAGAACAATGCCATGGCTGTCAAACTTGGCATTAAGGGACTGAAATCAAGTCTGGATGCAATGCAATGCAAACGCTCTCCACCTACAGATTCATGCTCAGAATATGATCCTAACAGTGATTCTGAGCTAGAGGGAGACCTAAGTCAATGTAGATCCCTAGTGGAGGAGTCAAAGGAAGATGCCCTATCTTATTCACCCATCAAGGTACTTGCTCTAACTTTCCAAGGTTACATTGCTCGCACATATCTTCCAACTGATGCTTTGCATTGCTTCTAATTTGTTGAACTGCCATTAGCTTAGTTTACACATCGTGTATGTGAATACGCCCTGCCTATCCATTTTAGTACATATTCCATCTGGCATCATACCATATTTATCCATTCAAATGTTGTTCTTGTGTATCAGACGTTCAAAAGGAAGAGGGCGATTGCTGATCGTGGAGGAGCACAAGCAATGTATTTGGAAAAGGTAGTGGCACCTGATAAATCAAATAGCCCATTAGGTGTAGTTGCAATATCACCTGACCCACAAAATACCCCAACTCTAGCAGATTCTAGCCCTACTACACTGGTCATTTCTGATGCCCCAACTCAGCAGACCCCAACTGCAGCAAACAGTATGATTAGGCCAGTTGACATAGCACCAGCTGTATGATGCAAAACCCCCATTCCAGCAAAGAGTACACCAAATCCAGTTGCCAAATCCCTTTTCGAACCAGAGAGAGCCCCAATTGCAACAAATAGGACCCCTGTTCCATTTCTTCCCAGTTTAGAAGACGAAGCTTATGTTGTTGTCAGGAACTTTGTGTGCATCTTTCCTTCATGGAAAGATTATACCGCAGACACAGAACAATTTCCAGTCTTCCTCTGCAACTTACGCGTAAGTAATGTACTAATGTTATTCATGGTCATTACTGCATATGTTTCTGCTGACAGAAGACACAAGATTTCATTCTTTTAAATAGGCGAGGAGCAAACTGGATTGTGATGACGGGCAAGAGTTGGTTGTGCTTTTCAAGCACTCGTTGATGAAGTATCGTTCCTACCTGAGGCAAGCGCACTTCAATGGCAAGCCTCTGAATGAAATTTCTGTAAAGTCTACGGTGCTACATTTATCCGACGGTGACTGGAATAATCTTGTTACACATTGGTCTCGGCTGCAGCGTAAGGTACTGTCTATGATATCACATCACAATTTGAACTACATTTCTGCATTTTCCTTAATGTCTCACTTGTACGAAAACTGTTAGCAGAAGAACATTTGTTCTCAAGGGACCACAGATTCTCGCAACTATACTGCACACTGCATTGCTCTTGTGAGTACCTCTTGCCTTGTATGACCATACTTACTTTCATAACTGTTTGATTATGTAGCATCACTGCACGTGTTAGCCTCGTAATCGTCCATTTGGTGGACATTATAAGATCCGTATGGACTCTTACACAAATTTAGAATCAACCCAATGCTTTTGAAGAGGTTTAGCTCTGTAGTCCTCTTGTAAGGATTGAACGTGGTCTATCACTGTACTTACATTAACAACTACTCCCTCCGTCCCATAATATAAGAACGTTTTGTACAGTACACTAGTGTTCAAAACACTCTTGTATTATGGGAAGAGGGATTGGTTCATTTTGTAGCATTCTGCATCTTATCTCCCTCGCCCACCATTTACTAAAAAAGATCAGATCTATATTTAATCTTACCAACAAGTAGAATACATAGACAATGCCAGTGCAGAAGTGTAGCCCATTGCTCTTGTCAGTACATTTTGTCCTGTAATGCTTGTACTTCCAGGGATTGGTAGTTGATTACGTAGCATCAATCTGCATCTTATCTTCATTATCCTCTATCCCTTCCAGTATTATCATATCTATAATTACTCTCTACAAAATGTAGAGTACAGGCAATGCTTACGAAGAAGATTTTGTGCTGAAATTCTTGAGTTATCCTTCCCTTGACATGGAGAAGGGCATTATAAAGCCGATGTTAACTGTTAATGTAAGTCAGTCCTTCTAAAGCCTTTATCCTCAACTGCTGTTTAATTTGCTCATACTCCCTATCGTTTACTGCTGTTTAGTTTGTTGTTTCTACCAAAATGCATGTTCGTAAGAACCGTAAGTTCTAAGTTTTACTTGTAAAACCAAATTCCTTATTCATACCATGCACATTACTTAATACTCCCTATATGTATGCTTGGTTTTGTGGATGTATAATCCAGTGTGTGGTGAAGCAGCCCACGTTTGCACCTTGTCATCTCCTGTTTTATCTCACTGATGTGGCTGATGATATGAACAACATGCCATGCACATCATCCAAAATAAATACAATGATTTTATTTGCCCTTCATCTATGCTTGTTATGTTGACATGGTAATCCAGTAGTGTGGTGAAGCTCCCCGCATTATGAACAATGCCAAATTTTGCTATTGATATTTTGAACTTACTCTTTATTTTCTAATTTGAAATTGGATAGAATTGACAGAATAGTTATCATCTTTGTTTATACACGTGAAAAACCTGTCATCTCTATGCTTTGTTTCAGGGTGATATGCCTGATGGCATGCACAAGTCTGCTGAAGGCTGTGAGACAAACCCAACATATATTGCAGCAAAGAAGGCAAAACATCTTGAAGATAGCGAGACAACCCCAAAGTGTTGTCTTGATGCAGTGTTCAAGTTACTTGAGACTAATAGTCAGACAAGCTCATAGAATTCGTTGTCTGAATCAGTTCGACTTCTTCAGTCCCAAGTTCTAGCAGAAAGGCATTCTGCAAACAACTTCGACTTGAAGTCCTATCTCTAAGAAAGATTGCGGAGAACACCAATGAGAACCTCATCGCTAAACAGCTACACTTGGAAGCTATGACCGACATGCTAGGGCGGTCTCACAGCCTTGCTCAGTAGCTTGCACAGCAGTTCCCCCGCAAGGCTAACCTTTCTTGAACTGTCTTGGAAGTAGTCTCGGTTCAGTATTATTTTGTTACGCTGCAATGGTGCCCAGTTTTTGTAATTTGCTTCTTCGTTGCGCTTTATGATCACTGGTGGCAAAATTTGATGCCTAGTGGATGTAATATAGTTTAAATCCTTTATTGTATAGTGTAGGTTTATTCTTAGTTACCATGCCGTAATTTCTTTATTGTATAGAGTAGGTTTGTTCTTAATTCCTACCAGCTACTGCCATCGTTTGCCATCTGAAAAAAAGTCAGATGTAGTCGACCGGGTCGAAACATTCGACTCTAACGGGCTAGGTTTTTAGTGGGCCACAATTGGGTCGGCCTACGTCTTTCTTGGGCCCGAATGATTGGGGCCTTCAAACATTGCACCAGGCCCAAACTTACACCGTCCTATATTTTAGTTGGGCCTTTTGTCGACCCAGCACTTAGTTTGGCCCATGTAGCATTGGGCCATTAACAGGCTGAATATTGTACTGGCTTGTTATGGCCGAGATGAAACCACAGGCCTTTAGCAGGCCAAAATGCATGTTGGGCCTCAATTTTCACTAGTCGTCGACGGGCCTTCAGCAGGGCGAAATGTAGACCGGGCCGTTTTGGGCCCAGTTAGCTCACGGGCCGTTACCAGGCCGAAACATATCTCGGGCCTTAGTTGGCCCACTGATATCATGGGCCTTTACAAGGTCAAAAGCTTAGTACAGGCATCAACGGGCCGAATTACGCGACAGGCCTTTAACAGGCCCAAAGTCACGTTGGGCTTAACTGTTGCCACCTTTAGCACGGGCCATTAGTGGGCCCGATGTCCCGTCGGACCATATATGGCCCATGGGCAGCAGGGCCATTCCCAGGCCGAAAGTCACACCGGGCTGAAATGGGCCCATGTCTACATCAGGCCTCTAATAGGCCGAAAGTCACTGGGCTGTAGTTGGGCTCACATATTCGGCGAACAATTAACGGGCCAGATCTGGGTTCGGGCCGCAAATGGACCCAAATATTGGGCGAACAATTAACGGGCCAGATCTGGCTTCGGGCCGTAAATGGGCCCAAATATTGGCCGAACAATTAACGAGCCAGATTTGGCTTCGGGCCGTAAATGGGCCTTTATTAATCATGCCGTTATTGGGCTGGCCCACTAGTACCTAATTAAGTTCTATGGGCCTTTGACTGGGCCGGCCTTTTTAACCTATATGGGCCTCTGTTGGGCCCAGCCACGTGTCGACGTATCATAGACATGTCTCCTCCCATGGACGGGCGACATCTGGCCCACTGACGAGCTGACAGGTGTTCCCTTCGGCCAATCAGAATTTTACATGTGGAAATTTCCCATTGGTCAGGGCTGTTAACGGGTTATCGGATCCAAAATCCGACCCGATAGCTTAACGGCGTTCCGTTACGGTGGATGCCACGTGTCGGTCACCCTTGACGAAAGCACTTCTGTGATGCGTATTATCGTCATGGAAGTGGACACTTTCGTGATGATAATTTTGGTAATGTCATGGAACACTTCTACGACAGCACATGTATGACTGTCTTGATTGTGTCATAAATTTGTCATGGATGTACATGCATGACAAAAAACGCGACCTACTGTGACAAACACGTATCATCACGGAAGTGTATTTTTTTTGTAGTTCAAGCGAAGAATGTCATATGTGGCCATCTGAGCAAAGGACAGTACGGCAGAGTGAGTGCCCTAGAAACTGCCAAGCTGATTTGGGACAGGCTATCAAAGGTCAACGAAGGAGTCTCAACTCAGCATGACTCCCGAGTTGATGTTCATCGCAATCTCTTCAACTGCTTCAAAAGACTCGACAACGAAAATGTTCAGCAAACCTTCGATCGCCTCACTGATATCTCAAACAAGCTTCAAGCACTTGGTGCCACTGACATCACCGACCATGAGGTGGTGAAGAAATTGCTGAGATCACTTGATTCCTCATTTGATACTCTAGTACTGATGATTCAAGAGTGAGCTGATTACAAGTCACTAGATCCCGCTGATATCCTTGAGAGGCTAAACACTCATGAGTTACAGCTTGCTGAGAAGAGAGACCTCTATGGACCAAGCTATGGAAGATCACGTGCACTGAAGGCCAAGGCAGTCTCTGAGTCTGAAGTTGAAGACTCTGGTAGCAGCCTTGGTGATCCTGAGGAACTAAGCCAGGAGCTAGCAATGCTCGTGGGGAAATTCCAGAAGTTCTCTCGCCGCGGTCTCTTTGGAAATTCTTCAAGAAATGATGATTCCTCGTCTCGTGACTACAAAAGGAGAACTTGCCACAAATGCAAGAAACCTGGTCACTACATGTCCGATTGTCCTCTATGGGAAAAGGAATCAAAGAAGAAGAAGTACAAAGATGAAGATTCTGATGACTCAAAGAAGAAGAAGAAATCTTCAAAGTCTTCATCATCAAAATCTTCAAAGTCTTCATCTCACAAGAAGAGCAGTTCCAAGAAGGCCTGGGCATTCATTGACTAGGAAATGGACTCTGAAGCTAAATCTGAGGATAATGTGGAAGAGGAGGAATCCGAGGAATCAGACTCTGGTGTGGCCAGCTTAGCCCTCGCTACCACTTACGTCAGCAAGTCCATCCTCAACACTGAAGAAAATGACCTCCCCAACTCTGCTGATAAAAGTGTCGATGACTATGCTCCCACCTACTACTTCATGGCAAAAGGTGCCAAGGTACTCAAACATTCCCCCTCTGACTCTAGTGAGGATGAATCTGATGACAATCTCAAGCCTAGCTATTCCAAACTTGCTAAAATTGCAGTTAAACAACAGAAGGCTTTATAAAAGATTCAAAATCAACTAGACATAAGTGATGACCTGCTGGGTGAGGAATCGAATCGAACCAAGACTCTGACAGATAATCTTCAGAGGCTTCAAACTAGGTTTGACAACCTTCAAAATCATCATAACACTCTCTTAACTGATCATGAGAAGCTGCTACCTCTAGAGCACTGCGTTGGATTTCCCCGAAGAGGAGAGGATGATGCAGCAAAGTAGCATAAGTATTTCCCTCAGTTTTTGAGAACCAAGGTATCAATCCAGTAGGAGACCACGCACAAGTCTCTCGTACCTACACAAAACGATAGCTACTCGCAACCAACGCGATTAGGGGTTGTCAATCCCTTCACGGTCAATTACGAGAGTGAGATCTGATGGAGATAATAAATAATATTTTTGTTATTTTGGATAGATAGATGCAAAGTGAAAAGCAAAAGGCAAAGTAAAAACAAAGCATGTAAATAAAGCGATAGAGATTGATATGATGAGAATAGACCCGGGGGGCATAGGTTTCACTAGTGGCTTCTCTCAAGAGCATAAGTATTCTACGGTGGGTGAACAAATTACTGTTGAGCAATTGACAGAATTGAGCATAGTTATGAGTATATCTAGGTATGATCATGTATATAGGCATCACGTCTGAGACAAGTAGATCGAAACGATTCTGCATCTACTACTATTACTCCACTCATCAACCGCTATCCAGCATGCATCTAGAGTATTAAGTTCAAAACAAAGTAATGCATTAAGCAAGATGACATGATGTAGAGGGATAAATTCATGCAATATGATAAAAACCCCATCTTGTTCTCCTCGATGGCAACAATACAATAAGTGCCTTGCTGCCTCTTCTGTCACTGGGAAAGGACACCGCAAGATTGAACCCAAAGCTAAGAACTTCTCCCATTGCAAGAACTACCAATCTAGTTGGCCAAACCAAAAGAATAATACGAAGAGTCTTGCAAAGATAACTCAATCATACATAAAAGAATTCATAGAAGATTCAAATATTGTTCATAGATAAGCTAGATCATAAACCCACAATTCATCGGTCTCAACAAACACACCGCAAAAAGAAGAAGATTACATCGAATAGATCTCCACGAGAGAGGGGGAGAACATTGTATTGAGATCCAAAAAGAGAGAAGAAGCCATCTAGCTACTAGCTATGGACCCGGAGGTCTGAAGTAAACTACTCACACTTCATCGGAGGGGCTATGGTGTTGATGTAGAAGCCCTCCGTGGTGGATGCCCCCTCCGGCAGAGCTCCGGAACAGGCCCCAAGATGGGATCTCGTGGATACAGAAGGTTGCGGCGGTGGAATTAGGTTTTTGGCCCCTCTTCTGCTCGTTTGGGGATACGTAGGTATATATAGGAGGAAGGAGTACGTCGGTGGAGCAACAGGGGGGCCACAAGGCAAGGGGGCGCGCCCTAGGGGGGCCCACCCTCGTAACCGCCTCTGTTACATCTTGGAGTAGGGTCCAAGTCTCCTGGATCACGTTCGGTGAGAAAATCACGTTCCCGAAGGTTTTATTCCGTTTGGACTCCGTTTGATATTTCGTTTCTTCGAAACACTGAAATAGGCAAAAAACAACAATTCTGGGCTGGGCCTCCGGTTAATAGGTTAGTCCCAAAAATAATATAAAGTGGAAAATAAAGCCCAATATATTCCTAAACAGTAGATAAAATAGCATGGAGAAATCAAAAATTATAGATATGTTGGAGACATATCAGAAGCTTTCTTATGAATTTCTTCAGAGAAAGCAAGATCTTGAGAAGTTAAAAGTGAGTTATGAAGATCTTCAGAAGGAAAATGATTCATTGCTTTCTCAACAGATCAGTTCCGCTCAAGAAGAGTTTATTCCACCATGTCTGAAATGCATTGAGCATGAATCTGCGAATTCATCATCTGAATGTTCAAATGCTTCTATTGCTGCAAATTCTTCAACTGTCTCTGTGGTCACAAATTCCTCATTTGGGGATACCACAAGTGTCACAGACGATAATGCAGGGCTGAAGGAATTGTATGTGACAGGCATTTACAAAAGCCTCAAAGGGCATCAGACTCTATATGATGTGTGTCGGTGTCAAAACCGGTGGATCTCGGGTAGGGGGTCCCGATCTGTACGTCTAAGGCTGATGGTAACATGAGGCAAGGGACACAATGTTTTACCCAGGTTCGGGCCCTCTCGATGGAGGTAAAACCCTACTTCCTGCTTGATTGATCTTGATGATATGAGTATTACAAGAGTTGATCTACCACGAGATCGTAGAGGCTAAACCCTAGAAGCTAGCCTATGATGATTATGATTGTTCTGATCGTCCCTATACGGACCAAACCCTCCGGTTTATATAGACACCAGAGGGAGCTAGGGTTTACACAGAGTCGGTTACAAAGAAGGAGATCTAATATCCGGATCGCCAAGCTTGTCTTCCACGCAAAGGAGAGTCCCATCCGGACACGGGATGAGGTCTTGAGTCTTGTATCTTCATGGTCCAATAGTCCGGCCAAAGTATATAGTCGGGCTGTCCTGATACACCTAATCCAGGACTCCCTTAGTAGCCCCTGAACCAGGCTTCAATGCCGATGAGTCCGGCGGGCAGTTTGTCTTCCGCATTGCAAGGCGGGTTCCATCTCCGTATACTTCAAAGTAATTAGCGAACACTTAAATCGTGTCCAGATCTGCAAGATGATCTTCGCATACCACCATAGAGAGAACGATATTCCAAAAATGTAATCTGCTGACAACTTCGGACAATGTGGCATGACACTACGGCCGAGTCATTATTCGAACCATTTTTGTCACACCCTGATTTTCATGCCACTACACTTAAGCTAACAATCATGATAAAATGTGGTTTGACAAAAACTTTTGAGTGTTTTGGACCTTGCCTTGATTGGTTTTTGTCTGTTGTTTGCAAGTGCTCTAAAAATAAAATAAATCCTCCAACTCTTATACTCCTTCTCCTTGATCCAAAAACCTTTCCCAATGATCATGCCATGTGTATAGGACATAAAAATAATTTCTTGCAAAAATAATTTGGCCAAATAGTATTTTCAAAAATTAGTTTTTCAAAAACCCCTGAATTGAGGTTTGCACTACAAGTACTTAATTAAGGGCAGTAAAAATCTTTCCAAAAATATATTTGACTCCTATTAGATATAGGATACCCAAAAACCACAAAAATATAATTTTAAAAGTTATTTTCCTATTTTATTTAAAAGCTTTTTCTTAAGGCCAGAAATGGTCTTTAATAGGTTAAAATTATTTTAATACTTTAAAAATATTTGTGAAACTTTAGGAAACTCAGTGGACATATATTGTCCATATATAAGAGTTTTAACACATGGTCATGTTCAAAATATTGGTCAAACCCCTCAAAAACCCTTTCTGGATATTTCAAGATTTTGAAATATTTACAAAAGAAATATTCTCTAAAAATTCCAATAAAATTCTAGCATGTCACATATGACATATTAGATGATCTTGCCAAGTCTCATGTCTTGGAGAACAACATAACATCATGAAATCCCCTCAAAACCATTTCTGCCCATTTTGAAGTTTGAGCAACTTTACATTGCCAAACATTTTCAAATGTTCTCAAACATTGTGAACATGCTCAAATGTTCTAATTATTCATCTAGGCAAAGTGGCACAAGTTGGAGAACAAGTTGACTTGATCAAAGGGCCCCAAAACCCTTCCTGTCCAGAACCAAATTTGAACAACTCTACATTGGCAACTTTCTACTTTTGATCTCAACTTTTGTGGACATGTTCAAAACATCAAATGATGACACTTCACCAAGTGGTGCATCAAGGAGAATAGTTTTGCATGTCTAGATCTTGGAAAACTCATTTATGTTGATTTCTAGGGTTTACAAAAGCTGCATTGGCAACTTTGCCCAAATGGACTCAATCTTGGTGGAACCTACTAATATCTCATGCCATTTGACCCTGTCAAGCCTCATGACAGGAGGAGTTCATATTCTTGCCCAAATCAACAACAAACACCTTCTGCCATATTTCTAAAAACCCGACTTTCTCTCTCTGGACAGCCCATTTCCCTCTCTCCCTCAACCTCTCTCCCCTCCTACTGGCTGTCCAGAGCATCCAAGGCCCTCTCCCCTTTGTTTACTCCTCCCTAAACAACCTAGACAAAAGTTGCCGTGCCCTACAAGCCAAAGGCATGCCCTAGCATGCAATTGGCGTGCTCCAGAGCGCGCTACAGTGCACACCCACACTGTAGCCATCCCCAATCCGCAGCATCTGGCCACCTCGGGCCTGGCCCTTACGCCAGTCGAGGTGCCTCGACGTCCGGGACACGACACGTTGTCGGCCCCCTCCTCCTTCTACCTCCTATCGCCTCCCTCGCACGCGCGCCGGCCGCCCGTGAGCTCCAGTGGGCGGCTTCACACGCGTGACACCTCTGACCCGTCCCGGCTGCCTCTCTTCCTTCCTAGCGCCCTACTCGACTTCCATGAACGCCATAGACAGCCCCGAGCCTCCTCCCGTGGCCACTGCGGCCATTTCCGCGAGTGTCCGTAGGCCACGTCCATGGTGAGCCACGGCCTCGCTATATAAGGCCGCCCGAGGCCTCTCTCTGGAGCCCTTTAGCCCTCTCTCCCTCACGTACGTCACCCAGACCCAGCCAACCCTCTCGCCGAGCCCTCCGTCGCTCCCCATGGCCGGAGTCGAGCCGCCGGACTCCGCCTAAATTCACGCCCACCACTCCTCCTCCTCCCCTCTAGACCACTCCAGCGCCCCTCACCACCACCGCCGACTCGCCCCGCACTTCATTCCCTCCTCCCCGCGCCTGCCGCGCAGTCCCAAACCTCGCCGACGGCCTCCTCCGCGGCCACCCGAGCCATCGCTGCTGCAGCCCTCCATGGCATGCGTGCAGCACATGGATGGGTGCGGCATGGCCTCCTGAGCACGCTGGTGGGCGGACCGTCGCCGGAGACACTCTGTAGCCCCGGCAATCGCCGGCGGGAGCCGCTCCTCCCCGCGGCCGAAGCGCGCGCGGGAGGTTGAAGGCGACCTGCAGCTGGGCCCCGCATGTCAGCGACCCAGTGGGCGGGCCCCGCCGTTTAAGTGGATACGGCTTCGGCAATTATGCTTTCGACGTCGCCCTGTCGCCCGCGTGACCGAGCCGCTGGGCCGGCCCAGTGCGCTGCCCCGCTATGTCTCGCCTAGTGCACGCTGTCGCCGCCCAGATCCAGCCCGTTTGAGTAAAAACCTTGTTCCTTTTTCTTTTCTATACAACTTGTAAAATCTCCCAAATATTCATATCACCTCCAAATGGGATGATTCAAATTTCTGGTAACTCATAAAATCATTCTCTACCTGTTGGTGCAACATGCACATTTTTCCAGATTTTTTTTCACAAACATTTATCAAACCTTGTTTTCCCATTTCTGTAATGAACTTTAGAAAATCACAGAGAGCCCATTTTTGATCCAAATTCCATGGTTCAAAATCCTAGATGTCTATAAGTTCAAAACTTAGTTTTTGAACATTTTTACTAATACTTTCTGTACCACCTCAAATAATGGTCTATTTCTTCATGTATAGCCAACTTTGCAAATTCATAGAGAAATCATTTGAACTCCAAATCCAGTGAAACCAATTCCTAGATGCTTCTAAAATCATCATTTGTTAAATGGGTGCCTCTGCTCATTCTTGAAAATAATGTTTCTGTACACTTCTTGCAAACCCATTAATCCCTTGATTCCATCATATTGAAACGTTGAGAGATGTCCATTGATCAAATCGTAATGAAACCACTTTGGTCATCCCTCATATGACCAGAGGTATCCTAGAAAAGTCCAACTCATATTTTTAGAGCACTTTTATTTCCTGCTTTGTTGTGTTGCTTATTATGGTTGCTTTCGACGATAGTTGACGAAGTAGACGAAATGCTCGGAGTTGGACCAGAGATATTTGAAGACCTCGAAGACTTTGTTAAAACAGGCAAGCATCCCTTTGACCATGTTTGAGAAACCCTTTTTATGCATGTCATATAGCACCATATTGTTGTTGCAACGGAATCATGATGAGGTGGTAACCACTTTGATGGTTTGCCACCGTACTTCCTCGTTGATACTTGCATTGTGCCCGAGGGAGATGATGAGATGGGTAACCACTTGATGACGAAGTGGTGTACTGAGGCAAGTGTGTGTTGTTTTTGAAAACAGTTTAGATTTAAGATTTGTCGACTGTCCCAACCTTACATGCGCAACCACTCTACCCTTGTATGGGAAAGGGCATTATTGACTACCTAGGCCGATACTAGCTTGGAGCCCGCATTACTAGTGACGGGGGAGAGTTGGTGCTCTCTCTCGGGACGGGGTCGTGCCAGGTAGGGCCGCCATGACTGTTTTCACAGGGCACCGGATACACCGTTGTGTCCCCTCTCGGATGTCACGATCTCGGGTGAGTCTTGTATGATGTACATCGTGAGGATACAGAACAACGAGTGGACTCCTTGTTAGTGTCGTCTAGGGAAAGATAGTGATCGGGTGCTTACCCCGGGTACTTGAGGTATCGCGGGTCATGGATGACACGGAAGTTCCCTGGATCTTTTGGGTAAAGTGTGCAACCTCTGCAGAGTGTAAAACTATTCGAATAGCCGTGTCCACGGTCAAGGACAGTTGGGCGGTGCTGCTTAAACTACATCCAGAGCTTCGCAAACCAGTGTGAGTGTTTGGATAATTGGGGAGAACTACTTGGGTCAAGTCAAGGGACTTGACATGATTGAGTTGGGTTGATGCCCACTTTATTTATGTTGATATCTGTAACCTGTCCTCATGGTTACTTGAATTCTCCTGATGCATGTCTTACAAGTTGTTGAACATGTCATTGCACTCAAAACTAGCTTTCTGCAAGAATTTACCTATATAATGCATTTTTTCATCTTGGACCAAAACATGGGTTGCTTGCGAGTACATTCAAAGTACTCATTGGCTTGCCACTGGTTATTTAATTGGCTAGGCATGGAAGAACAGGAGTTCGAAGAAGAGTTCTTTAGAGACGAACATGCGAACTAGGACGTTTCCCAGTCAGAATGCCTGTAGGGTTAAGGCAGAAGGCATGGGTTCTACTTATCGACGAAGATTTCTGCTGCTTAAGCTTATTTGGTATTCAGCCCCTATGGCTTTATCTATGTAAGACTTGACCATAATGGTCATAATTTGTGTAAGACGGTATGTATGGATGCAAGACTCTTGTTATTTAGCTTCTGTGTGTTCAGTGAGCATTGATCTCTGGGATCACTGTACATGTGCATTCGGTGATCACGACTTATGAGTCGAGATCCCCACAGAGCTGGTATCAGAGCCATCCTGACTGTAGGAAGCCTTAGTTAGCATGGTCATTAGTTAGGGTAAAGCTATTTTCAAAACTATTACTAATTTTCAAAACTATCTATAGTTCTCTTCCCCTTCTGTGTTTTTCGAAAACTAAGATATACTTTCCTCTTCCCCTTCAAATTTAATGGTCGCTAGAATCCTTATGCCCCTGACCACAGGATTCCTTGTAATCCTCGTGGATAATCTAGAAGGAAGACGCCTTGCGAGACACTCACTGAGGGAGTCCTGGACTAGGGGGTGTCCGGATAGCCGAACTATCATCATTGGCCGGGCTCCAAGACTATGAAGATACAAGATTGAAGACTTCGTCCCGTGTCTAGATGGGACTTTCCTTGGCGTGGAAGGCAAGCTTGGCAATACGGATATGTAGATCTCCTACCATTGTAACCGACTCTGTGTAACCCTAGCCCTCTCCGGTGTCTATATAAACCGGAGGGTTTTAGTCCATAGGATGAACAACAATCATACCATAGGCTAGCTTCTAGGGTTTAGCCTCCTTGATCTCATGGTAGATCTACTCTTGTACTACCCATATCATCAATATCAATCAAGCAGGAGTAGGGTTTTACCTCCATCAAGAGGGCCCGAACCTGGGTAAAAACATCGTTTCCCTTGTCTCCTGTTACCATCCGCCTAGACGCACAGTTCGGGACCCCCTACCCAAGGATGGTGACACCTTTGAAATTGCCCTAGGATTATGAAACCTTGGCCTATGATGACCAGGGCATAGGATAAGCAAGATCATGATATACATCGCTAGCAGAGCACCCCTGCCCTTATCATTGTTGCATCGACAACCACCGGTGGATGAGAACCTAGCCATTTGGTCCGCCTCACTATAGTGAGCAGGAAAACGGTTCTATTCATCCCCCGCTCTCGGTGACGATACTAGCAACAGTATATCCGGCAGATTGGACCTCTACTATGCCTTGTTAGTGTCATTACATAAAGGATTGCCTACCTGGTACACTCGACACCTTAGAAGGCAAAAGGGATCGTCATGATTAAGAAGACAAGAGGAGACCAAGTCAATGCCAGCTACAAGGAGCCACCTTCGCCCCATCACTCCAACAGGCGAGAACTTGTTGAAGACTCTTCAAGCTCAACCGGGATCATTTCACCAAACAACTACAAGAGACATAGCAACACCTGGGGAAAACCCGGAAGACTGCACGAGGCACAAGGCACGACTACTGAGTGCAAGAACCCCTAGGGTAGGATAAGTCGTGTACCCCCTATGCGCAGTCGAGTCCATATGATGGTTCGAATAGAACCATGACTGTGTCTTGCTTGTTTTTATTTGTTTGTGTTTTGATATAGGTCACACTTTTGCCCTAGGCGACAAGTATGCCACTATATCACCTTCCTTACCTTGCTTCTTCTGTTTGCCCCTTTTTGCACCTGTTTGTTTGCACTTGCACTATAGAACCCCCTTTAGGCATTCCCCTCCTCTATGCTACTTTTCCCTCTCATCTCTCTCCTCAACTGAAGACAAGCAAGACAATATGCACCAAGGATTCCACCTCGGCGACCAACAAGCACTGAAGACTTTTGCTACAACCTCCTCGACCAAGTACAACCCGTATGTTTACACCTCAAGACTAGAACCCTATCCCTAGACCCTACAGGACTTCACGAGATACCCCATCTTGAAACCTTAACCATGAGCTTAACCTACGGAATCACAAGAGAACAAGTTAAGCTGCAGTAATCCTTGATTATCACTGGGTTCATTATGGAACTAATGGGCATAGTGAACGAGCACATTATCTTCCTAAGATAGCACCAGAACTGACGATGCCATAGGGAGGACCAATCTGAGGATATAGGAATAGAGGACAAATGACTTGATGAGTTTATATCAATGACTTGAGGAATTATATGAGACTATTTGGTGGATTATGAGGCTTTGATGTTGATAGATGAACTTGGTGGGATCATGAGTATAGATTAGCATAGCTTTCATCACCCCTGGGTAAATTGGATTTAGTAGGATAATTGTGTTCGCAAGCTGGAATTCTTGGAAGTATTTGGATTTAACTTAGCCATGGGATATTGATAGGAGACAGTTGATATTACGTAAATGACTTGGGGGAACATGTAGGAATTCTCGTTGGACAAGAGATTTGGATTTAAGTAGGTGATTCTAGTCGAATATAGATGTTGAGTATGTCTACATGGTTCGGAGTAAATTGGATTTAGACTGATGATCTCGATCATGATACCATGTTTCTCGATGGACAATAAACTAGGAGCTTGGACTAATTGTCAGAGTTTATTTAGGCATCTTTGTGAGCTTGACCTTGGAGTATTACTAGATCACAATAACAGGAATTGGTGGACTGGCTATAGTAAGGCAGCCCTTTCAAGTATTGGGGATTATAAGGACTTTAGGAGATCATGTGGAACACCAGCATAGATGTTGGATTTGTAGAATTAATGGATTATGTAGTGATTAATGGAAGTTAACAGGTTGTTGGAGTTGATTCATAAAAAAGGAAACAAGATTTTGGAGTGGCATATCACGTGTTTCCTTAGGATAGAGATGCACTAGCATGGACCTTGGAGGAATAGGATGAGCACTTGGATTGTCCTATTTTATTCCAGCTTGGAAGCTTGTATGCTCTACCCATGGATTTTTAGGGGTAGCCACACACATGAGTTTGGGGATCGTAGACATATATGATTTTGTTAGACCTCCTCTTGGGAGTCATGAGGATATGAGTACATGAGTGATGATTGGAGTTGACCTATACGAAATGATGCTTTCACCAGTATAAGGTGATCTGTTTAGAGGACTAGGTACAACAATTGGCATCTCAGGAAATGTGCTCAAGGATAAACATTCACTCGCACCCTAGAATCCTTGAAACCCTTAAGCCCTACCAAGCTACAACATGGTCGGACCATGACCGTGGGTCTTGACTCTAGATCAAGAACACCTTGGACCATACTCAACCGTGACCACCACCAATACCCCCATCCTACTTTATGTACCTCATGAACAAAGTCTTCATGGAGTACTTGGACAAGTTGGTTGTCATCTTTATTTTGGTAACATACTTGTCTACCCGAAGACAGAAGAAGAATCACTGAGCTGGTCAAGGAACATCTGAAGATTACCATGTCTAGGAGGAAGAACTACACCAACCACCATCGTCAAGAAGTAAACCTCCGCATCGAAGACCAGGCATATCTGCAAGCCACTTCCATCAAAGGAACCAAGCATTTCCGTGTCAAAGGGAAGCTCACACCAAGATTTATCGGCCCCCTTCGAGATCACTCCAAGATTTAACAATCCCCTCTGAGATCACTACGAGATGAAGAGAAGATAGTTACCATCTGGAGTTGCCACCTGAGTTACCTGATGTGCACAACACTTTCCATGCATCACAACCTCGGAAGTGTTTCCAACTTCCTAACTCGCCCGATCTCTATGAGGGCATTGACCACCAAGCCATCGACCCCTAGCCCAATCTAACCTACCGCGAGCTACCCATTAGCAACCTAGATCAAGAAGAGCATCATACACGAAGCCACTGTTGGAAATATGCCCTAGAGGCAATAATAAAAGTATTATTGTTATATTTCCTTGTTCATGATAATTGTCTTTTATTCATGCTATAACTGTATTATCCGGAAATCGTAATACACGTGTGAATATATAGACCACAATATGTCCCTAGTGAGCCTCTAGTTGACTAGCTCGTTGTGATCAACAGATAGTCATGGTTTCCTGGCTATGGACATTGGATGTCGTTGATAACGGGATCACATCATTAGGAGAATGATGTGATGGACAAGACCCAATCCTAAGACTAGCACAAAAGATCGAGTAGTTCATTTGCTAGAGCTTTGCGAATGTCAAGTATCTCTTCCTTTGACCATGAGATCGTATAACTCCTGGATACCGTAGGAGTGCTTTGGGTGTATCAAACGTCACAACGTAACTGGGTGACTATAAAGGTACACTACAGGTATCTCCGAAAGTATCTAATGTTTTATGCGGATCGAGACTGGGATTTGTCACTCCGTGTAAACGGAGAGGTATCTCTGGGCCCACTCGGTAGGACATCATCATATGCGCAATGTGACCAAGGAGTTGATCACGGGATGATGTGTTACGGAAACGAGTAAAGTGACTTGCCGGTAACGAGATTGAACAAGGTATCGGTATACCGACGATCGAATCTCGGGCAAGTAAAATACCGCTAGACAAAGGGAATTGTATACGGGATCGATTGAGTCCTTGACATCGTGGTTCATCCGATGAGATCATCGTGGAACATGTGGGAGCCAACATGGGTATCCAGATCCCGCTGTTGGTTATTGACTGGAGAACGTCTCGGTCATGTCTGCATGTCTCCCGAACCCGTAGGGTCTACACACTTAAGGTTCGATGACGCTAGGGTTATAAAGGAAGCTTGTATGTGGTTACCGAATGTTGTTCGGAGTCCCGGATGAGATCCCGGACGTCACGAGGAGTTCCGGAATGGTCCGGAGGTAAAGATTTATATATGGGAAGTCCTGTTTCGGCCATCGGGACAAGTTTCGGGGTCATCGGTATTGTACCGGGACCACCGGAAGGGTCCCGGGGGCCCACCGGGTGGGGCCACCTGCCCCGGGGGGGCACATGGGCTGTAGGGGGTGCGCCTTGGCCTACATGGGCCAAGGGCACCAGCCCCAAGAGGCCCATGCGCCTAGGGAACCCTAGAGGGAAGAGTCCTCAAGGGGGAAGGCACCTCCGAGGTGCCTTGGGGAGGATGGACTCCTCCCCCCCTCCTTGGCCGCACCCCAAAACCCATCTAGGGCTGGCCGCCGCCCCTAGGGGGTGGGAAAACCCTAAAGGGGGCGCAGCCCCCTTCCCCCCTATATATATTGAGGCATGGGGCTGCCCATAACACGCGATTTGATCTCTCGTTGGTGCAGCCCTGCCCCTCTCCCTCCTCCTCCTCTCCCATGGTGCTTGGCGAAGCCCTGCTGGATTGCCACGCTCCTCCATCACCACCACGCCGTTGTGCTGCTGTTGGATGGAGTCTTCCTCAACCTCTCCCTCTCTCCTTGCTGGATCAAGGCGTGGGAGACGTCACCGGGCTGTACGTGTGTTGAACGCGGAGGTGCCGTCCGTTCGGCACTTGATCATCGGTGATTTGAATCACGACGAGTACGACTCCATCAACCCCGTTCACTTGAACGCTTCCGCTTAGCGATCTACAAGGGTATGTAGATGCACTCTCCTTCTACTCGTTGCTGGTCTCTCCATAGATAGATCTTGGTGATACGCGTAGGAAAATTTTGAATTTCTGCTACGTTCGCCAACAGTGGTATCAGAGCTAGGTCTATTGCGTAGATTCTTTGCACGAGTAGAACACAAAGTAGTTGTGGGCGTTGATGTTGTTCAATATGCTTACCGTTACTAGTCCAATCTTGTTTCGACGGTATTGTGGGATGAAGCGGCCCGGACCGACCTTACACGTACTCTTATGTGAGACAGGTTCCACCGATTGACATGCACTTGGTGCATAAGGTGGCTAGCGGGTGCCAGTCTCTCCCACTTTAGTCGGAACGGATTCGATGAAAAGGGTCCTTATGAAGGGTAAATAGCAATTGGCATATCACGTTGTGGTCTTGCGTAGGTAAGAAACGTTCTTGCTAGAAACCCATAGCAGCCACGTAAAACATGCAACAACAATTAGAGGACGTCTAACTTGTTTTTGCAGGGTATGCTATGTGATGTGATATGGCCAGAAGAATGTGATGAATGATATGTGATGTATGAGATTGATCATGTTCTTGTAATAGGATTCACGACTTGCATGTCGATGAGTATGACAACCGGCAGGAGCCATAGGAGTTGTTTTTATTTATTGTATGACCTGCGTGTCATTGAAGAACGCCATGTAAACTACTTTACTTTATTGCTAAACGCGTTAGTCATAGAAGTAGAAGTAGTCGTTGGCGTGACAACTTCATGAAGACACGATGATGGAGATCATGATGATGGAGATCATGGTGTCATGCCGGTGACAAGATGATCATGGAGCCCCGAAGATGAAGATCAAAGGAGCTATATGATATTGGCCATATCATGTCACTACTCTATTTGATTGCATGTGATGTTTATCATGTTTATGCATCTTGTTTACTTAGGACGACGGTAGTAAATAAGATGATCCCTTACAAAATTTCAAGAAGTGTTCTCCCCTAACTGTGCACCGTTGCTACAGTTCGTCGCTTCTAAGCACCACATGATGATCGGGTGTGATGGATTCTTACGTTCACATACAACGGGTGTAAGACAGTTTTACACAGCGAAAACACTTAGGGTTAACTTGACGAGCCTAGCATGTGCAGACATGGCCTCGGAACACGGAGACCGAAAGGTCGAGCATGAGTCGTATAGTAGATACGATCAACATGAAGATGTTCACCGATGATGACTAGTCCGTCTCACGTGATGATCGGACACGGCCTAGTTGACTCGGATCATGTAATCACTTAGATGACCAGAGGGATGTCTATCTAAGTGGGAGTTCATAAGATGAACTTAATTATCCTGAACATAGTCAAAAGACCTTTTGCAAATTATGTCGTAGCTCGCGCTTTAGTTCTACTGTTTAGATATGTTCCTAGAGAAAATATAGTTGAAAGTTGATAGTAGCGATTATGCGATCAGTAGAAAGCTTATGTCCTTAATGCACTACTCAGTGAGCTGAACCCCAAACATTGTCTGTGGATGTTGCGAACATATGACATACACGTTTTGATAACTACGTGATAGTTCAGTTAAATGGTTTAAGTAGAGGCACCAAAGACGTTTTCGAAACGTCACGGAACATATGAGATGTTTCGAGGGCTGAAATTGGGATTTCAGGCTCGTGCCCACGTCAAGAGGTATAAGACCTCCGACGATTTTCTTAGCCTGCAAATTAAGGGAGAAAAGCTCAATCGTTGAGCTTGTGCTCAGATTGTCTGAGCACAACAATCACTTGAATCGAGTGGGAGTTGATCTTCCAGATGAGATAGTGATGTTTCCCCAAAGTCATTGCCACCAAGCTGCTAGAGCTTCGTGATGAACTATAACATATCAAGGATAGAGATGATGATCCTTGAGGTATTCGCGTTGTTTGACATCGCGAAAGTAGAAATCAAGAAGGAGCATCAATTGTTGATGGTTGATGAAACCACTAGTTTCAAGAAGGGCAAGGGAAAGAAGGGATACTTCATGAAACGGCAAATCAGCTGCTGCACCAATGAAGAAACCTGAGGTTGAACCCAAACCCGAGACTAAGTGCTTCTGTAATAAGGGGAACAACCACTGGAGCAAGATTACCCTAGATACTTGGTAGATGAGAAGGCTGGCAAAGTCGATAGAAGTATATTGGATATACATTATGTTAATGTGTACTTTACTAGTACTCCTAGTAGCACCAGGGTATTAGATACCGGTTCGGTTGCTAAGTGTTAGTAACTCGAAATAAAAGCTACGGAATAAAACGGAGACTAGCTAAAGGTGAGCTGACGATACGTGTTGGAAGTGTTTCCAAGTTTGATGTGATCTAACATCGCACGCTCCCTCTACCATCAAGATTAGTATTAAACCTGAATAAGTGCTCTTGCACCTATAGGAATGGTTTATTGAATCTTGATCGTAGTGATACACATTTTCATGCCAAAAGATATAAGATAGTAATGATAGTACCACTTGCTTGTGGCACTGCCATGTAAGTCATATTGGTATAAAACGCATGAAGAAGCTCCATGTTGATGGATCTTTGACTCACTCGTTTTTGAAAAGTTTGAGACATGCGAACCATGTCTATTGGTGTATATGCATGAAGAAACTCCATGCAAATGGATCATTCGGACTCACTTGATTTTGAATCACTTGAGATATGCAAATCATACCACATGGGCAAGATGACTGAAAAGCCTCATTTTCAGTAAGATGGAACAAGATAGCAACTTGTTGGAAGTAACACATTTTGATGTGTGCAGTCGAATGAGTGCTGAGGCATGCAGTGAATATCATTATGTTCTTACTTCACAGATGATTCGAGTAAATGTTGAGTATATTTACTTGATGAAACACAAGTCTGAATTATTGAATGGTTCAAGTAATTTCAGAGTGAAGTAGCAGATCATTGTGACAAGAGGATAAAATGTCTATGATATGATCATAGAGATGAATATCTGAGTTACGAGTTTTGGCACACAATTAAGACATTGTGGAAATTGTTTCGCAATTAATACCGCCTGGAACACCTTAATGTGATGGTGTGTCCGAACATCATAGTTACACCCTATTGGATATGGTGCGTACCATGATGTCTCTTATCGAATTACCACTATTGTTCATGGGTTAGGCATTAGAGACAACCACATTCACTTTAAATAGGGTACCACGTAATTCCGTTGAGATGACACCGTATGAATTATGGTTTAGAGAAACCTAAGTTGTCGTTTCTTAAAAGTTTGGGGCTGCAACGCTTATGTGAAAAAGTTTCAGCTTGATAAGCTCGAACCCAAAGCGGACAAAATGCATCTTCATAGGACACCCAAAACAGTTGGGTATACCTCCTAATTCAGATCCGAAAGCAATATGGATTGTTTCTTGAATCGGGTCCTTTCTCGAGGAAAGGTTTCTCTCGAAAGAGTTGAGTGGGAGGATGGTGGAGACTTGATGAGGTTATTGAACCGTCTCTTCAACTAGTGTGTGGCAGGTCACAGGAAGTTGTTCCTGTGGCACCTACACCAATTGAAGTGGAAGCTTATGATATTGATCATGAAACTTCAGATCAAGTCACTACCAAACCTCGTAGGACGACAAGGACACGTACTACTTCGGAGTGGTAAGGTGATCCTGTCTTGAAGTTCATGTTGCTAGACAACAATGAACCTACGAGCTATGGAGAAGCGATGGTGGGCCCATATTCCGACGAATGGTTAGAAACCATAAAATCCGAGAGAGGATCCATGTATGTGTAGACTTTGGCAGAACGGCTCGATGGTCGTAAGGCTAATGAGTACAGATGGATTTCAGAAGGAAGACGGACAATGATGGTAAATGTCACCATTAAGAAAGCTCGCCTTGTCGTTAAGATGTTTTCCGACAAGTTCAAGGAGTTGACTACGATGAGATTTTCTCATCCGTAGCGATGCTTAAAGTCCGTCGGATTCATGTTAGCATTAGCTGTATTTATGAAATCTGGCAGATGGATATCAAAACGAGTTTCCTTACCAGTTTTCGTGAGGAAAGGTTGTATATAATACAATCAGAAAGTTTTTGTTGATCCTAAGGATGCTAAAAGGTATGCTAGCTCCAGCGATCCTTCTAAGGACTGGAGTGAGCATCTCGGAGTTGGAATGTATGCTTTGATGACGATCAAAGATTTTGGGTTTGTACAAAGTTTATGAGAAACTTGTATTTCCAAAGAAGTGAGTGGGAGCACTGTAGAATTTCTGATGAGTATATGTTGTTGACATATTGATGATCAGAAATGATGTAGAATTTCTAGAAAGCATATAGGGTTATTTGAAAGGTGTTTTTCAATAGAAAACCTGGATTAAGCTACTTGAGCATTAAGCATCAAGATCTATAAGGATAGATCAAAACGCTTAATGGTACTTTCAAATGAGCACATACCTTGACATGATCTTGAAGGTGTTCAAGATGAACCAGTCAAAGAAGGAGTTCTTGCCTGAGTTGTGAGGTACGAAGTTAAGATTTAAAGCTCGACCACGGCAGAATAGAGAGAAAGGACGAAGGTCGTCCCCTATGCTTAAGACGTAGGCTCTTCAGTATGCTATGCTGTGTACCGCACCTAAAGTGTGCCTTGCCATGAGTCAGTCAAGGGGTACAAGAGTGATCCAAGAATGGCTCACAGGACAGCGGTCAAAGTTATCCTTAGTAACTAGTGGACTAAGGAATTTTTCTCGATTATGGAGGTGGTAAAAGAGTTCGTCGTAAAGGGTTATGACGATGCAGGCTTGACACCTATCCGGATAGCTCTGAGTAGAGAGACCGGATACATATAATGGAGCAATAATTTAGAATAGCTCCAAGTAGAACAGTTGTTTGGAATAGCTCCAAATAGAGCGTGGTAGCTGCATCTAGGAGATGACATAGAGATTTGTAAAGCACACACGGATCTGAAAGGTTCAGACCCGTTGACTAAAACCTCTCTCACAAGCAACATGATCAAACATAAAACTCATTGAGTGTTAATCACATAGTGATGTGAACTAGACTACTGACTCTAGTAAACTCTTGGGTATTAGTCACATGGCGATGTGACCTGTGAGTGTTAATCACATGGCGATGTGAACTAGATTATTGACTCTAGTGCAAGTGGGAGACTGTTGGAAATATGCCCTAGAGGCAATAATAAAAGTATTATTATTATATTTCCTTGTTCATGATAATTGTCTTTTATTCATGCTATAACTGTATTATACGGAAATCGTAATACACGTGTGAATACATAGACCACAATATGTCCCTAGTGAGCCTCTAGTTGACTAGCTCGTTGTGATCAACAGATAGTCATGGTTTCCTGGCTATGGACATTGGATGTCGTTGATAACGGGATCACATCATTAGGAGAATGATGTGATGGACAAGACCCAATCCTAAGACTAGCACAAAAGATCGAGTAGTTCATTTGCTAGAGCTTTGCGAATGTCAAGTATCTCTTCCTTTGACCATGAGATCGTATAACTCCTGGATACCGTAGGAGTGCTTTGGGTGTATCAAACGTCACAACGTAACTGGGTGACTATAAAGGTACACTACAGGTATCTCCGAAAGTATCTATTGTTTTATGCGGATCGAGACTGGGATTTGTCACTCCGTGTAAACGGAGAGGTATCTCTGGGCCCACTCGGTAGGACATCATCATATGCGCAATGTGACCAAGGAGTTGATCACGGGATGATGTGTTACGGAAACGAGTAAAGTGACTTGCCGGTAACGAGATTGAACAAGGTATCGGTATACCGACGATCGAATCTCGGGCAAGTAAAATACCGCTAGACAAAGGGAATTGTATACGAGATCGATTGAGTCCTTGACATCGTGGTTCATCCGATGAGATCATCGTGGAACATGTGGGAGCCAACATGGGTATCCAGATCCCGCTGTTGGTTATTGACTGGAGAACGTCTCGGTCATGTCTGCATGTCTCCCGAACCCGTAGGGTCTACACACTTAAGGTTCGATGACGCTAGGGTTATAAAGGAAGCTTGTATGTGGTTACCGAATGTTGTTCGGAGTCCCGGATGAGATCCCGGACGTCACGAGGAGTTCCGGAATGGTCCGGAGGTAAAGATTTATATATAGGAAGTCCTGTTTCGGGCATCGGGACAAGTTTCGGAGTCATCGGTATTGTACCGGGACCACCGGAAGGGTCCCGGGGGCCCACCGGGTGGGGCCACCTGCCCCGGGGGGGCACATGGGCTGTAGGGGGTGCGCCTTGGCCTACATGGGCCAAGGGCACCAGCCCCAAGAGGCCCATGCGCCTAGGGAACCCTAGAGGGAAGAGTCCTCAAGGGGGAAGGCACCTCCGAGGTGCCTTGGGGAGGATGGACTCCTCCCCCCCTCCTTGGCCGCACCCCAAAACCCATCTAGGGCTGGCCGCCGCCCCTAGGGGGTGGGAAAACCCTAAAGGGGGCGCAGCCCCCTTCCCCCCTATATATATTGAGGCATGGGGCTGCCCATAACACGCGATTTGATCTCTCGTTGGTGCAGCCCTGCCCCTCTCCCTCCTCCTCCTCTCCCATGGTGCTTGGCGAAGCCCTGCTGGATTGCCACGCTCCTCCATCACCACCACGCCGTTGTGCTGCTGTTGGATGGAGTCTTCCTCAACCTCTCCCTCTCTCCTTGCTGGATCAAGGCGTGGGAGACGTCACCGGGCTGTACGTGTGTTGAACGCGGAGGTGCCGTCCGTTCGGCACTTGATCATCGGTGATTTGAATCACGACGAGTACGACTCCATCAACCCCGTTCACTTGAACGCTTCCGCTTAGCGATCTACAAGGGTATGTAGATGCACTCTCCTTCTACTCGTTGCTGGTCTCTCCATAGATAGATCTTGGTGATACGCGTAGGAAAATTTTGAATTTCTGCTACGTTCCCCAACAGCCAGACCATCAAGTACTTCAAGCTCAATGGAGCACTACACGGAAGCAGAAGCAACATGAGGACTTGAAGACTACCCCAGATCCAAGTTTCTGTATCCCTTTCCGCGCCTAGTTTGGGAATCCCGGGGACGAGATTCTTGTAAGGGGGGTAGGTCTATCACACCCTGATTTTCATGCCACTACACTTAAGCTAACAATCATGATAAAATGTGGTTTGATAAAAACTTTTGAGTGTTTTGGACTTTGCCTTGATTGGTTTTTGTCTGTTGTTTGCAAGTGCTCTAAAAATAAAATAAATCCTCCAACTCTTATACTCCTTCTCCTTGAGCCAAAAACCTTTCCCAATGATCATGCCATGTGTATAGGACATAAAAATAATTTCTTGCAAAAATAATTTGGCCAAATAGTATTTTCAAAAATTAGTTTTTCAAAACCCCCTCAATTGAGGTTTGCACTGCAAGTACTTAATTAAGGGCAGTAAAAATCTTTCCAAAAATATATTTGACTCCTATTAGATATAGGATACCCAGGAACCACAAAAATATAATTTTAAAAGTTATTTTCCTATTTTATTTAAAAGCTTTTTCTTAAGGCCAGAAATGGTCTTTAATAGGTTAAAATTATTTTAATACTTTAAAAAAATTTGTGAAACTTTAGGGAAACTCAGTGGACATATATTGTCCATATATAAGAGTTTCAACACATGGTCATGTTCAAAATATAGGTCAAACCCCTCAAAAACCCTTTCTGGATATTTCAAGATTTTGAAATATTTACAAAGGAAATATTCTCTAAAAAATCCAATAATATTCTAGCATGTCACATATGACATATTAGATGATCTTGCCAAGTCTCATGTCTTGGAGAACAATATAACATCATCAAATCCCCTCAAAACCATTTCTGCCCATTTTGAAGTTTGAGCAACTTTACATTGCCAAACATTTCCAAATGTTGTCAAACCTTTTGAACATGCTCAAATGTTTTAATTATTCATCTAGGAAAAGTGGCACAAGTTATAGAACAAGTTTTGATCTCAACTTTTGTGGACATGTTCAAAACCTCAAATGATGACACTTCACCAAGTGGTGCATCAAGGAGAATAGTTTTGCATGTCTAGATCTTGGAAAACTCATTTATGTTGATTTCTAGGGTTTACAAAAGTTACATTGGCAACTTTGCCCAAATGGACTCAATCTTGGTGGAACCTACTAATATCTCATGCCATTTGACCCTGTCAAGCCTCATGACAGGAGGAGTTCATATTCTTGCCAAAATCAACAAAAAACACCTTCTGCCATATTTCTAAAAACCCCACTTTCTCTCTCTGGACAGCCCATTTCCCTCTCTCCCTCAACCTCTCTCCTCTCCTACTGGCTGTCCAGAGCATCCAAGGCCCTCTCCCCTTTGTTTACTCCTCCCTAAACAACCTAGACACAAGTGGCCGCGCCCTACAAGCCAAAGGCATGCCCTGGCATGCAATTGGCATGCTCCAGAGTGCGCTACAGTGCACACCCGCACTGTAGCCATCCCCAATCCGCAGTATCTGGCCAACTCTGGCCTAGCCCTTGCGCCAGTCGAGGTGCCTCGACGTCCAGGACACGACACGCTGTCGGCCCCCTCCTCCTTCTCCCTCCTATCGCCTCCCTTGCACGCGCGCCAGCCGCCCGTGAGCTCCAGTGGGCGGCTTCACACGCGCGACGCCTCTGACACGTCCCGCTCCCTCTCTTCCTTCCTGGCGCCCTACTCGACTTCCATGAACGCCATAGACAGCCCCGAGCCTCCTCCCGTGGCCACTGCGGCCATTTCCGCGAGTGTCCGTAGGCCACGTCCATGGTGAGCCACGGCCTCGCTATATAAGGCCGCCTGAGGCCTCTCTCTGGAGCCCTTTAGCCCTCTCTCCCTCACGTACGTCACCCAGACCCAGCCAACCCTCTCGCCGAGCCCTCCGTCGCCCCCATGGCCGGAGTCGAGCCGCCGGACTCCGCCTAAATTCACGCCCACCACTCCTCCTCCTCCCCTCTAGACCACTCCAGCGCCCCTCACCACCACCGCCGACTCGCCCCGCACTTCATTCCCTCCTCCCCGCGCCTGCCACGCAGTCCCAAACCTCGCCGACGGCCTCCTCCACGGCCACCCGAGCCATCGCTGCTGCAGCCCTCCACGGCATGCGTGCAACACATGGATGGGTGCGGCATGGCCTCCTGAGCACGCTGGTGGGCGGACCGTCATCAGAGACACTCTGTAGCCCCGGCAATCGCCGGCGGGAGCCGCTCCTCCCCGCGGCCGAAGCGCGCGCGGGAGGTTGAAGGCGACCTGCAGCTGGGCCCCGCATGTCAGCGACCCAGTGGGCGGGCCCCGCCGTTTAAGTGGATACGGCTTCGGCAATTATGCTTTCGACGTCGCCCTGTCGCCCGCGTGACCGAGCCGCTGGGCCGGCTCAGTGCGCTGCCCCGCTATGTCTCGCCTAGTGCACGCTGTCGCCGCCCAGATCCAGCCCGTTTGAGTAAAAACCTTGTTCCTTTTTCTTTTCTATACAACTTGTAAAATCTCCCAAATATTCATATCACCTCCAAATGGGATGATTCAAATTTCTGGTAACTCATAAAATCATTCTCTACCTGTTGGTGCAACATGCACATCTTTCCAGATTTTTTTTCACAAACATTTATCAAACCTTGTTTTCCCATTTCTGTAATGAACTTTAGAAAATCACAGAGAGCCCATTTTTGATCCAAATTCCATGGTTCAAAATCCTAGATGTCTATAAGTTCAAAACTTAGTTTTTGAACATTTTTACTAATACTTTCTGTACCACCTCAAATAATGGTCTATTTCTTCATGTATAGCCAACTTTGCAAATTCATAGAGAAATCATTTGAACTCCAAATCCAGTGAAACCAATTCCTAGATGCTTCTAAAATCATCATTTGTTAAATGGGTGCCTCTGCTCATTCTTGAAAATAATGTTTCTGTACACTTCTTGCAAACCCATTAATCCCTTGATTCCATCATATTGAAAAGTTGAGAGATGTCAATTGATCAAATCGTAATGAAACCACTTTGGTCATCCCTCATATGACCAGAGGTATCCTAGAAAAGTCCAACTCATATTTTTAGAGCACTTTTATTTCCTGCTTTGTTGTGTTGCTTATTATGGTTGCTTTCGATGATAGTTGACGAAGTAGACGAAATGCTCGGAGTTGGACCAGAGATATTTGAAGACCTCGAAGACTTTGTTAAAACAGGCAAGCATCCCTTTGACCATGTTTGAGAAACCCTTTTTATGCATGTCATATAGCACCATATTGTTGTTGCAACGGAATCATGATGAGGTGGTAACCACTTTGATGGTTTGCCACCGTACTTCCTCGTTGATACTTGCATTGTGCATGACTCTACTTTCTTATGAGGGTTATGCCGGTGGGAGGAGATAGGATGCTAAAGTAGATGCTACGCAAAAAGGGATGGGTATATGCATGATAAAGGAGACAAGGTATTTTCAAAAGACTTCTTAAAAAAACCCGCGGGTGCCACTTATGCCCGAGGGAGATGATGAGATGGGTAACCACTTGATGACGAAGTGGTGTACTGAGGCAAGTGTGCGTTGTTTTTGAAAACAGTTTAGATTTAAGATTTGTCGACTGTCCCAACCTTACATGCGCAACCACTCTACCCTTGTATGGGAAAGGGCATTATTGACTACCTAGGCCGATACTAGCTTGGAGCCCGCATTACTAGTGACGGGGGAGAGTTGGTGCTCTCTCTCGGGACGGGGTCGTGCCAGGTAGGGCCGCCATGACTGTTTTCACAGGGCACCGGATACACCGTTGTGTCCCCTCTCGGATGTCACGATCTCGAGTGAGTCTTGTATGATGTACATCGTGAGGATACAGAACAACGAGTGGACTCCTTGTTAGTGTTGTCTAGGGAAAGATAGTGATCGGGTGCTTACCCCGGGTACTTGAGGTATCGCGGGTCATGGATGACACGGAAGTTCCCCGGATCTTGTGGGTAAAGTGTGCAACCTCTGTAGAGTGTAAAATTATTCGAATAGCCGTGTCCACGGTCAAGGACAGTTGGGCAGTGCTGCTTAAACTACATCCAGAGCTTCGCAAACCAGTGTGAGTGTTTGGATAATTGGGGAGAACTACTTGGGTCAAGTCAAGGGACTTGACATGATTGAGTTGGGTTGATGCCCACTTTATTTATGTTGATATCTGTAACCTGTCCTCATGGTTACTTGAATTCTCCTGATGCATGTCTTACAAGTTGTTGAACATGTCATTGCACTCAAAACTAGCTTTCTGCAAGAATTTACCTATATAATGCATTTTTTCATCTTGGACCAAAACATGGGTTGCTTGTGAGTACATTCAAAGTACTCATTGGCTTGCCACTGGTTATTTAATTGGCTAGGCATGGAAGAACAGGAGTTCGAAGAAGAGTTCTTTGGAGACGAACATGCGAACTAGGACGTTTCCCAGTCAGAATGCCTGTAGGGTTAAGGAAGAGGGCATGGGTTCTACTTATCGACGAAGATTTCTGCTGCTTAAGCTTATTTGGTATTCAGCCCCTATGGCTTTATCTATGTAAGACTTGACCATAATGGTCATAATTTGTGTAAGACGGTATGTATGGATGCAAGACTCTTGTTATTTAGCTTCTGTGTGTTCAGTGAGCATTGATCTCTGGGATCACTGTACATGTGCATTCGGTGATCATGACTTATGAGTCGAGATCCCCACAGAGCTGGTATCAGAGCCATCCTGACTGTAGGAAGCCTTAGTTAGCATGGTCATTAGTTAGGGTAAAGCTATTTTTAAAACTATTACTAATTTTCAAAACTATCTATAGTTCTCTTCCCCTTCTGTGTTTTTCGAAAACTAAGATATACTTTCCTCTTCCCCTTCAAATTTAATGGTCGCTAGAATCCTTATGCCCCTGACCACAGGATTCCTTGTAATCCTCGTGGATAATCTAGAAGGAAGACGCCTTGCGAGACACTCACTGAGGGAGTCCTGGACTAGGGGGTGTCTGGATAGCCGAACTATCATCATTGGCCGAGCTCCAAGACTATGAAGATACAAGATTGAAGACTTCGTCCCGTGTCTAGATGGGACTTTCCTTGGCGTGGAAGGAAAGCTTGGCAATACGGATATGTAGATCTCCTACCATTGTAACCGACTCTGTGTAACCCTAGCCCTCTCCTGTGTCTATATAAACCGGAGGGTTTTAGTCCATTGGATGAACAACAATCATACCATAGGCTAGCTTCTAGGGTTTAGCCTCCTTGATCTCGTGGTAGATCTACTCTTGTACTACCCATATCATCAATATCAATCAAGCAGGAGTAGGGTTTTACCTCCATCAAGAGGGCCCGAACCTGGGTAAAAACATCGTTTCCCTTGTCTCCTGTTACCATCCGCCTAGACGCACAGTTCAGGACCCCCTACCCAAGGATGGTGACACCTTTGAAATTGCCCTAGGATTATGAAACCTTGGCCTATGATGACCAGGGCATAGGATAAGCAAGATCATGATATACATCGCTAGCAGAGCACCCCTGCCCTTATCATTGTTGCATGGACAACCACCGGTGGATGAGAACCTAGCCATTTGGTCCGCCTCACTATAGTGAGCAGGAAAACGGTTCTATTCATCCCCCGCTCTCGGTGACGATACTAGCAACAGTGTATCCGGCAGATTGGACCTCTACTATGCCTTGTTAGTGTCATTACATAAAGGATTGCCTACCTGGTACACTCGACGCCTTAGAAGGCAAAAGGGATCATCATGATTAAGAAGACAAGAGGAGACCAAGTCAATGCCAGCTACAAGGAGCCACCTTCGCCCCATCACTCCAACAGGCGAGAAGTTGTTGAAGACTCTTCAAGCTCAACCGGGATCGTTTCACCAAACAACTACAAGAGACATAGCAACACCTGGGGAAAACCCGGAAGACTGCACGAGGCACAAGGCACGACTACTGAGTGCAAGAACCCCTAGGGTAGGATAAGTCGTGTACCCCCTATGCGTAGTCGAGTCCATATGATGGTTCGAATAGAACCATGACTGTGTCTTGCTTGTTTTTATTTGTTTGTGTTTTGATATAGGTCACACTTTTGCCCTAGGCGACAAGTATGCCACTATATCACCTTCCTTACCTTGCTTCTTCTGTTTGCCCCTTTTTGCACCTGTTTGTTTGCACTTGCACTATAGAACCCCCTTTAGGCATTCCCCTCCTCTATGCTACTTTTCCCTCTCATCTCTCTCCTCAACTGAAGACAAGCAAGACAATATGCACCAAGGATTCCACCTCGGCGACCAACAAGCACTGAAGACTTTTGCTACAACCTCCTCGACCAAGTACAACCCCGTATGTTTACACCTCAAGACTAGAACCCTATCCCTAGACCCTACAGGACTTCACGAGATACCCCATCTTGAAACCTTAACCATGAGCTTAACCTACGGAATCACAAGAGAACAAGTTAAGCTGCAGTAATCCTTGATTATCACTGGGTTCATTATGGAACTAATGGGCATAGTGAACGAGCACATTATCTTCCTAAGATAGCACCAGAACTGACGATGCCATAGGGAGGACCAATCTGAGGATATAGGAATAGAGGACAAATGACTTGATGAGTTTATATCAATGACTTGAGGAATTATATGAGACTATTTGGTGGATTATGAGGCTTTGATGTTGATAGATGAACTTGGTGGGATCATGAGTATAGATTAGCATAGCTTTCATCACCCCTGGGTAAATTGGATTTAGTAGGATAATTGTGTTCGCAAGCTGGAATTCTTGGAAGTATTTGGATTTAACTTAGCCATGGGATATTGATAGGAGACAGTTGATATTACATAAATGACTTGGGGTAACATGTAGGAATTCTCGTTGGACAAGAGATTTGGATTTAAGTAGGTGGTTCTAGTCGAATATAGATGTTGAGTATGTCTACATGGTTCGGAGTAAATTGGATTTAGACTGATGATCTCGATCATGATACCATGTTTCTCGATGGACAATAAACTAGGAGCTTGGACTAATTGTCAGAGTTTATTTAGGCATCTTTGTGAGCTTGACCTTGGAGTATTACTAGATCACAATAACAGGAATTGGTGGACTGGCCATAGTAAGGCAGCCCTTTCAAGTATTGGGGATTATAAGGACTTTAGGAGATCATGTGGAACACCAGCATAGACGTTGGATTTGTAGAATTAATGGATTATGTAGTGATTAATGGAAGTTAACAGGTTGTTGGAGTTGATTCATAAAAAAGGAAACAAGATTTTGGAGTGGCATATCACGTGTTTCCTTAGGATAGAGATGCACTAGCATGGACCTTGGAGGAATAGGATGAGCACTTGGATTGTCCTATTTTATTCCAGCTTGGAAGCTTGTATGCTCTACCCATGGATTTTTAGGGGTAGCCACACACATGAGTTTGGGGATCGTAGACATATATGATTTTGTTAGACCTCCTCTTGGGAGTCATGAGGATATGAGTACATGAGTGATGATTGGAGTTGACCTATACGAAATGATGCTTTCACCAGTATAAGGTGATCTGTTTGGAGGACTAGGTAGAACAATTGGCATCTCAGGAAATGTGCTCAAGGATAAACATTCACTCGCACCCTAGAATCCTTGAAACCCTTAAGCCCTACCAAGCTACAACATGGTCGGACCATGACCGTGGGTCTTGACTCTAGATCAAGAACACCTTGGACCATACTCAACCGTGACCACCACCAATACCCCCATCCTACTTTATGTACCTCATGAACAAAGTCTTCATGGAGTACTTGGACAAGTTGGTTGTCATCTTTATTTTGGTAACATACTTGTCTACCCGAAGACAGAAGAAGAATCACTGAGCTGGTCAAGGAACATCTGAAGATTACCATGTCTAGGAGGAAGAACTACACCAACCACCATCGTCAAGAAGTAAACCTCCGCATCGAAGACCAGGCATATCTGCAAGCCACTTCCATCAAAGGAACCAAGCATTTCCGTGTCAAAGGGAAGCTCACACCAAGATTTATCGGCCCCCTTCGAGATCACTCCAAGATTTAACAACCCCCTCTGAGATCACTACGAGATGAAGAGAAGATAGTTACCATCTGGAGTTGCCACCTGAGTTACCTGATGTGCACAACACTTTCCATGCATCACAACCTCAGAAGTGTTTCCAACTTCCTAACTCGCCCGATCTCTATGAGGGCATTGACCACCAAGCCATCGACCCCTAGCCCAATCTAACCTACCGCGAGCTACCCATTAGCAACCTAGATCAAGAAGAGCGTCATACACGAAGCCACACCATCAAGTACTTCAAGCTCAATGGAGCACTACACGGAAGCAGAAGCAACATGAGGACTTGAAGACTACCCCAGATCCAAGTTTCTGTATCCCTTTCCGCGCCTAGTTTGGGAATCCCGGGGACGAGATTCTTGTAAGGGGGGTAGGTCTATCACACCCTGATTTTCATGCCACTACACTTAAGCTAACAATCATGATAAAATGTGGTTTGATAAAAACTTTTGAGTGTTTTGGACCTTGCCTGGATTGGTTTTTGTTTGTTGTTTGCAAGTGCTCTAAAAATAAAATAAATCCTCCAACTCTTATACTCCTTCTCCTTGAGCCAAAAACCTTTCCCAATGATCATGCCATGTGTATAGGACATAAAAATAATTTCTTGCAAAAATAATTTGGCCAAATAGTATTTTCAAAAATTAGTTTTTCAAAAACCCCTCAATTGAGGTTTGCACTGCAAGTACTTAATTAAGGGCAGTAAAAATCTTTCCAAAAATATATTTGACTCCTATTAGATATAGGATACCCAGGAACCACAAAAATATAATTTTATAAGTTATTTTCCTATTTTATTTAAAAGCTTTTTCTTAAGGCCAGAAATGGTCTTTAATAGGTTAAAATTATTTTAATACTTTAAAAAAATTTGTGAAACTTTAGGGAAACTCAGGGGACATATATTGTCCATATATAAGAGTTTCAACACATGGTCATGTTCAAAATATAGGTCAAACCCCTCAAAAACCCTTTCTGGATATTTCAAGATTTTGAAATATTTACAAAGGAAATATTCTCTAAAAAATCCAATAACATTCTAGCATGTCACATATGACATATTAGATGATCTTGCCAAGTCTCATGTCTTGGAGAACAATATAACATCATCAAATCTCCTCAAAACCATTTCTGCCCATTTTGAAGTTTGAGCAACTTTACATTGCCAAACATTTTCAAATGTTCTCAAACATTGTGAACATGCTCAAATGTTCTAATTAGTCATCTAGGCAAAGTGGCACAAGTTGGAGAACAAGTTGACTTGATCAAAGGGCCCCAAAACCCTTCCTGTCCAGAACCAAATTTGAACAACTCTACATTGGCAACTTTCTACTTTTGATCTCAACTTTTGTGGACATGTTCAAAACATCAAATGATGACACTTCACCAAGTGGTGCATCAATGAGAATAGTTTTGCATGTCTAGATCTTGGAAAACTCATTTATGTTGATTTCTAGGGTTTACAAAAGCTGCATTGGCAACTTTGCCCAAATGGACTCAATCTTGGTGGAACCTACTAATATCTCATGCCATTTGACCCTGTCAAGCCTCATGACAAGAGGAGTTCATATTCTTGCCCAAATAAACAACAAACACCTTCTGCCATATTTCTAAAAACCCCACTTTCTCTCTCTGGACAGCCCATTTCCCTCTCTCCCTCAACCTCTCTCCTCTCCTACTGGCTGTCCAGAGCATCCAAGGCCCTCTCCCCTTTATCTACTCCTCCCTAAACAACCTAGACAAAAGTTGCCATGCCCTACAAGCCAAAGGCATGCCCTGGCATGCAATTGGCGTGCTCCAGAGCGCGCTACAGTGCACACCCACACTGTAGCCATCCCCAATCCGCAGCATCTGGCCACCTCGGGCCTGGCCCTTACGCCAGTCGAGGTGCCTCGATGTCCGGGACACGACACGCTGTCGGCCCCCTCCTCCTTCTACCTCCTATCGCCTCCCTCGCACACGCGCCGGCCGCCCGTGAGCTCCAGTGGGCGGCTTCACACGCGCGACACCTCTGACCCGTCCCCGCTGCGTCTCTTCCTTCCTAGCGCCCTACTCGACTTCCATGAACGCCATAGACAGCCCCGAGCCTCCTCCCGTGGCCACTACGGCCATTTCCGCGAGTGTCCGTAGGCCACGTCCATGGTGAGCCACGGCCTCGCTATATAAGGCCGCCCGAGGCCTCTCTCTGGAGCCCTTTAGCCCTCTCTCCCTCACGTACGTCACCCAGACCCAGCCAACCCTCTCACCGAGCCCTCCGTCGCTCCCCATGGCCGGAGTCGAGCCGCCGGACTCCGCCTAAATTCACGCCCACCACTCCTCCTCCTCCCCTCTAGACCACTCCAGCGCCCCTCACCACCACCGCCGACTCGCCCCGCACTTCATTCCCTCCTCCCCGCACCTGCCACGCAGTCCCAAACCTCGCCGACGGCCTCCTCCGCGGCCACCCGAGCCATCGCTGCTGCAGCCCTCCACGGCATGCGTGCAACACATGGATGGGTGCGGCATGGCCTCCTGAGCACGCTGGTGGGCGGACCGTCGCCGGAGACACTCTGTAGCCCCAGCAATCGCCGGCGGGAGCCGCTCCTCCCCGCGGCCGAAGCGCGCGCGGGAGGTTGAAGGCGACCTGCAGCTGGGCCCCGCATGTCAGCGACCCAGTGGGCGGGCCCCGCCGTTTAAGTGGATACGGCTTTGGCAATTATGCTTTCGACGTCGCCCTGTCGCCCGCGTGACCGAGCCGCTGGGCCGGCCCAGTGCGCTGCCCCACTATGTCTCGCCTAGTGCACGCTGTCGCCGCCCAGATCCAGCCCGTTTGAGTAAAAACCTTGTTCCTTTTTCTTTTCTATACAACTTGTAAAATCTCCCAAATATTCATATCACCTCCAAATGGGATGATTCAAATTTCTGGTAACTCATAAAATCATTCTCTACTTGTTGGTGCAACATGCACATTTTTCCAGATTTTTTTTTCACAAACATTTATCAAACCTTGTTTTCCCATTTCTGTAATGAACTTTAGAAAATCACAGAGAGCCCATTTTTGATCCAAATTCCATGGTTCAAAATCCTAGATGTCTATAAGTTCAAAACTTAGTTTTTGAACATTTTTACTAATACTTTCTGTACCACCTTAAATAATGGTCTATTAGTTCATGTATAGCCAACTTTGCAAATTCATAGAGAAATCATTTGAACTCCAAATCCAGTGAAACCAATTCCTAGATGCTTCTAAAATCATCATTTGTTAAATGGGTGCCTCTGCTCATTCTTGAAAATGATGTTTCTGTACACTTCTTGCAAACCCATTAATCCCTTGATTCCATCATATTGAAACGTTGAGAGATGTCCATTGATCAAATCATAATGAAACCACTTTGGTCATCCCTCATATGACCAGAGGTATCCTAGAAAAGTCCAACTCATATTTTTAGAGCACTTTTATTTCCTTCTTTGTTGTGTTGCTTATTATGGTTGCTTTCGATGATAGTTGACGAAGTAGACGAAATGCTCGGAGTTGGACCAGAGATATTTGAAGACCTCGAAGACTTTGTTAAAACAGGCAAGCATCCCTTTGACCATGTTTGAGAAACCCTTTTTATGCATGTCATATAGCACCATATTGTTGTTGCAACGGAATCATGATGAGGTGGTAACCACTTTGATGGTTTGCCACCGTACTTCCTCGTTGATACTTGCATTGTGCATGACTCTACCTTCTTATGAGGGTTATGCCGGTGGGAGGAGATAGGATGCTAAAGTAGATGCTACGCAAAAAGGGATGGGTATATGCATGATAAAGATGACAAGGTATTTTCAAAAGACTTCTTAAAAAAACCCGCGGGTGCCACTTATGCCCGAGGGAGATGATGAGATGGGTAACCACTTGATGACGAAGTGGTGTACTGAGGCAAGTGTGTGTTGTTTTCGAAAACAGTTTAGATTTAAGATTTGTCGACTGTCCCAACCTTACATGCGCAACCACTCTACCCTTGTATGGGAAAGGGCATTATTGACTACCTAGGCCGATACTAGCTTGGAGCCCGCATTACTAGTGACGGGGGAGAGTTGGTGCTCTCTCTCGGGACAGGGTCGTGCCAGGTAGGGCGGCCATGACTGTTTTCACAGGGCACCGGATACACCGTTGTGTCCCCTCTCGAATGTCACGATCTCGAGTCAGTCTTGTATGATGTACATCGTGAGGATACAGAACAACGAGTGGACTCCTTGTTAGTGTCGTCTAGGGAAAGATAGTGATCCGGTGCTTACCCCGGGTACTTGAGGTATCGCGGGTCATGGATGACACGGAAGTTCCCCGGATCTTGTGGGTAAAGTGTGCAACCTCTGCAGAGTGTAAAACTATTCGAATAGCCGTGTCCACGGTCAAGGACAGTTGGGCGGTGCTGCTTAAACTACATCCAGAGCTTCGCAAACCAGTGTGAGTGTTTGGATAATAGGGGAGAACTACTTGGGTCAAGTCAAGGGACTTGACATGATTGAGTTGGGTTGATGCCCACTTTATTTATGTTGATATCTGTAACCTGTCCTCATGGTTACTTGAAATCTCCTGATGCATGTCTTACAAGTTGTTGAACATGTCATTGCACTCAAAACTAGCTTTCTGCAAGAATTTACCTATATAATGCATTTTTTCATCTTGGACCAAAACATGGGTTGCTTGCGAGTACATTCAAAGTACTCATTGGCTTGCCACTGGTTATTTAATTGGCTAGGCATGGAAGAACAGGAGTTCGAAGAAGAGTTCTTTGGAGACGAACATGCGAACTAGGACATTTCCCAGTCAGAATGCCTGTAGGGTTAAGGCAGAGGGCATGGGTTCTACTTATCGACGAAGATTTCTGCTGCTTAAGCTTATTTGGTATTCAGCCCCTGTGGCTTTATCTATGTAAGACTTGACCATAATGGTCATAATTTGTGTAAGACGGTATGTATGGATGTAAGACTCTTGTTATTCAGCTTCTGTGTGTTCAGTGAGCATTGATCTCTGGGATCACTGTACATGTGCATTCGGTGATCACGACTTATGAGTCGGGGTCCCCACAGTTTTCCCACAACCAGCCACAGCACATATTGCAAGGCGGTTTCCTCGGCACGTTTTGTCAAAGCAGAGATCATGTCCCCTTATCATGGGATTTTCATTAACACGGGCACTGGTAGCCCAACCGCACCGCTAATCGCGGCGAGTGGGGAACGAGCGGATTCCACTAGGCAAGTGGGGACGCGCAAAAAGCTTTTACCGCCCCTATAAAGAGATAAGGTCTCCTCCTCTTTACCCACGCCTTTCCCTTTCGCTAGTCCATTCCCCTTTGCTCGAGCCCTAGCGCCCAAGCACTCTTCTTCTCCAACGAAAAGAGGTTCTCCGAGGATGTCCGGATCCGGAGCAGGAGCCAAATGGATGGCTTCGAGAGGCCGGGTACCTGGCCAAGAAAATCGGCCACTGTCTTCCACCGGCGGGACAGATCGTCCCCACTCCGGAGCCCCACGAGAGGGTCATGTTCCTTCCTCATTTTCTCCGCGGGCTCAGGTTTCCCCTACACCCCTTTGTTCGCGGCATCATGTATTATTACGGGATTTATTTTCATGATCTACCCCCCAATTCTTTCCTTAACATCTCAGCGTTCATCGTCGTGTGTGAGGCCTTTCTCCTTATTTTGCCCCACTTCGGTTTATGGTTGAAGATCTTCAATATGAAGCCCAAGGTGGTGAATGGCGAGCACGCCGAGGACGACGGCGCCATGGTGAGCAAGATGCCTAAGGTCACATGGCCAACGGGCGCCTTCAATGATTCCATCAAGGAGTGGCAGCAGCAATGGTTCTATATCACCGAACCGCACGGTAAAAAGTGGGCCACTGCTCCTGAATTCAGATTCGGAGCCCCACTGCGGCTCACGTCTGATACGTCTCCAACGTATCTATAATTTTTGATTGCTCCATGCTACTTTATCTACTGTTTTGGACAATATTGGGCTTTATTTTCCACTTTTATATTACTTCTGGGACTAACCTATTAACCGGAGGCCCAGCCCAGAATTGCTGTTTTTTTGCCTATTTCAGTGTTTCGAAGAAACGGAATATCAAACGGAGTCCAAACGGAATGAAACCTTCCGGAACGTGATTTTCCAACCGAACATGATCCAGGAGACTTGGACCCTACTCCAAGAAGTGCCAGAGGCGGTCACGAGGGTGGAGGGCGCGCCCCCCTGGGCGCGCCCCCTACCTCGTGGGCCCCCTGACGCTCCACCGACATACTCCTTCCTCCTATATATACCTACGTATCCCCGTACGATCAGAACAGGAGCCAAAAACCTAATTCCACCGCCGCAACCTTCTGTATCCACGAGATCCCATCTTTGGGCCTGTTCCGGAGCTCCGCCGGAGGGGGCATCCACCACGGAGGGCTTCTACATCATCACCATAGCCCCTCCAATGAAGTGTGAGTAGTTTACTTCAGACCTTCGGGTCCACAGCTAGTAGCTAGATGGCCTCTTCTCTGTTTTTGGATCTCAATACAATGTTCTCCCCCTCTCTCGTGGAGATCTATTTGATGTAATCTTCTTTTTGCGGTGTGTTTGTTGAGACCGATGAATTGTGGGTTTATGATCCAGTATTATCTATGGAAAATATTTGATTCTTCTCTGAATTCTTTTATGTATGATTGAGTTATCTTTGCAAGTCCCTTCGAATTATCCTTTTTGGTTTGGCCAACTAGATTGGTAGTTCTTGCAATGGGAGAAATGCTTAGCTTTGGGTTCAATCTTGCGGTGTCCTTACCCAGTGACAGAAGGGGCAGCAAGGCACGTATTGTATTGTTGCCATCGAGGATAACAAGATGGGGTTTTTATCATATTGCATGAATTTATCCCTCTACATCATGTCATCTTGCTTAAGGCGTTACTCTGTTTTTAACTTAATACTCTAGATGCATGCTAGATAGCGGTCGATGAGTGGAGTAATAGTAGTAGATGCAGAATCGTTTCGATCTACTTGTTTCGGACGTGATGCCTATATACATGATCATTGCCTAGATATACTCATAACTATGCTCAATTCTGTCAATTGCTCAACAGTAATTTGTTCACCCACTGTAGAATATTTATGCTCTTGAGAGAAGCCACTAGTGAAACCTATGGCCCACGGGTCTATTCTCATCATATCAATCGCTATCACTTTATTTACTTGCTTTTTTTTACTTTGCCTTTTACTTTTTTACTTTGCATCTATCTATCAAAAATACCAAAAAATATTACCTCTATCAGATCTCAGTCTCGTGAGTGACCGTGAAGGGATTGACAACCCCTAAGCGTTGGTTTGGAGTTGCTATTGTTTTGTGTAGGTATGAGGGACTTGTGCGTGGTCTCCTACTGGATTGATACCTTGGTTCTCAAAAACTGAGGGAAATACTTATGCTACTTTGCTGCATCATCCCCTCCTCTTCGGGGAAATCCAACGCAGTGCTCAAGAGGTAGCAAGAAGAATTTCTGGCGCCGTTGCCGGGGAGGCTCACGCAAGCAAGTCAACAATACCAAGTACCCATCGCAATCCCTATCTCTCGCATTACATTATTTGCCATTTTCCTCTCGTTTTCCTCTCCCCCACTTCACCCTTGCCGTTTTATTTGCCCTCTCTTTCCCAATCTCCTCCTCTCTTTCCTGTTTGCCTTTTTCTTCTTGCCTTTTTGTTTGCTCGTGTGTTAGTTGCTTGTCGTCATGACTAGTTTCATATCATCTCCATTATCTCCCGAGAATGAAGTATTAAATTTTAAACAAAGGGAGGGAGATAATCTAAAAGATGCTTGGTATAGAATTTGCAATGCTCAAAATAAATCTACCAGGAAGCAATCTACCTCAGTTCTTCTTCGCAATTTTTATGTGGGTGCTAATCCTTGGTATAGATATATCCTTGATACCATTACCGGAGAGAATTTTTCGGGTAGCCATACTTTTGATTCTTATAATGCTTTAATAGATATATTTGGCTCACCACCCCTTTTGATTAATGGAACTACGTTAACTTTGGAGCATGTTATGCAAAGGCTTGAAGCTATTGAAAATAAAGTTGCTACCATTGAATCAATTGAAAATCTTGATAAAAAGATCCACAATCAAATTACCCAATATGGATCTAAGGTAGGAATGACTTTGAAAAATATTAAGGAAAAAGAACCCATAGTTAATGAGAAAATAAATCTAGATTCCACAAGAATCGATAAACTTGAGGGTATCATTACCAACTTGGGAACCGCTTTTTCTTCCGTTCAAAACACTCCAAGTTCTTCTACTAAAAATACTAAGCTTTTTTATGTTCCTAAGAATAAGGGTGAATCATCTAGTAAGGAAACTGCGGATCTTAAATCTATAAGTGTTCATCCCAATCTTTTTACCATCATTAAGGAACCATTTGCTATAGATGATTTTTTTCTTCTTTTGCCTGAAAATTTGTCAATTACTAGGAAGAAAGAAAATTCTAAAGGAGGTAGATGCCTCATTGAATAATTGCCTACCAAAGATGGCAATACCTAGATCTATCCTTGCTTTTATGCCTAGCTAGGGGCGTTAAAGAATAGCGCTTGTTGGGAGGCAACCCAATTTTATTTTGAGTTTTTTGTTTTTGCTTCTGTTTAGGAATAAATAATCCATCTACCTTCTGTTTGGATGTGGTTTTATGTTTTAATTAGTGTTTGTGCCAAATAGAACCTATAGGATAACCTACGATGATAGTTGATTTGATTCTGCTGAAAAACAGAAACTTTTCACGCATGCATTTAGTTATGATAAATCACAGGAATGTCATTTTGCGTTGATTATTTTTTCTTATGATCAATAAACAAATTTTCCAGGACTTCCTATTTTGGTAGAATTTTTAGAGTTCCAGAAGTTTGCGTTAGTTACAGATTGCTACAGACTGTTCAGTTTCTGACAGATTCTGTTTTTCGTGTGTTGTTTGCTTATTTTGATGAATCTATGGCTAGTAAAATTGTTTATAAACCATAGAGAAATTGGAATACAGTAGGTTTAACACCAATATAAATAAAGAATGAGTTCATTACAGTACCTTGAAGTAGTCTTTTGTTTTCTTTCTCTAACGGAGCTCACGAGATTTCTGTTGAGTTTTGTGTTGTGAAGTTTTCAAGTTTTGGGTGAATTCTTTTAATGGATTATGGAACAAGGAGTGGCAAGAGCCTAAGCTTGGGGATGCCCATCGCACCCCAAGATAATCCAAGGACACAAAAAGTCAAAGCTTGGGGATGCCCCGGAAGGCATCCCCTCTTTCGTCCACTTCCATCGGTAATTTACTTGGAGCTATATTTTTATTCACCAACATGATATGTGTTTTGCTTGGAGCATCTTGTATTATTTGTGTCTTTGCTTGTTAGTTTACCACAATCATCCTTGCTGTACACACCTTTTGAGAGAGCCATATATGAATTGGAATTTGTTAGAATACTCTATGTGCTTCACTTATATCTTTTGAGCTTGATAGTTTTGCTCATAGTACTTCACTTATATCTTTTGACCGTGATAATTTTTGCTCTAGTACTTCACTTATATATTTTAGAGCACGGTGGTGGATTTGTTTTAAAGAAACTATTGATCTCTCATGCTTCACTTAGATTATTTTGAGAGTCTTTAAATAGCATGGTAATTTGCTTAATGTTAATATACTTGGTCTTCAAGATATGTGAAACTTTCTTTTGAGTGCGTTGAATACTAAGATAAGTTTGATGATTGATAATTGTTTTGAGATATGGAGGTGATAATATCAAAGTCGTGCTAGTTGGGTGATTATGAATTTGAGAAATACTTGTGTTGAAGTTTGCAAGTCCCGTAGCATGCACGTATGGTTAAAGTTGTGTAACAAATTTGAAACATGTAGTGTACCTGGCTTGTGCATCCTTATGAGTGGCGGTCGGGGACGAGCGATGGTCTTTTCCTACCAATCTATCCCCCTAGGAGCATGTGCGCAGTACTTGATTTTTGATGACTTCTAATTTTTGCAATAAGTATATGAGTTCTTTTGACTAATGTTGAGTCCATGGATTATGCGCACTCTCACCCTTCTGCCTTTGCTAGCCTCTTCGGTACCGTGCATTGCCCTTTCTCACCTTGAGAGTTGGTGCAACCTTCGCCGGTTCATCCAAACCACATGATACGATATGCTCTATCACACATAAACCTCCTTATATCTTCCTCAAAACAGCCACCATACCTACCTATCATGGCATTTCCATAGCCATTCCGAGATATATTGCCATGCAACTTCCACCATCATCATCATCATGACATACATTACTTTTGTCATATTGCCGTTGCATGATCATGTAGTTGACATCGTATTTGTGGCAAAGCCACCATGCATTATTTTCCGTACATGTCACTCTTGATTCATTGCACCATCCCGGTACACCGCCGGAGGCATTCATATAGAGTCATATCTTGTTCCAAGTTTCGAGTTGTAATCCTTATGTTGTAATCAATAGAAGTGTGATGATCATCATTATTAGAGCATTACCCAAATAAAAAAAGAGAAAGGCCAAAAGAAAAAAGAAAGGCCCAAAAAAGGGGCAATGCTACTATCTCTTTTTCCACACTTGTGCTTCAAAGTAGCACCTTGTTCTTCATGTAGTCAGTCTCATATATTGTGCTTCAAAGTAGCACCTTGTTCCTCATGTAGTGAGTCTCATAAGTAGTCCTTTTTATACTAGTGGGAATTTTTCATTATAGAACTTGGCTTGTATAGTCCTACGATGGGCTTCCTCAAATGCCCTAGGTCTTCATGAGCAAGCGAGTTGGATGCACACCCACTAATTTTCTTTTGTTGAGCATTCATAGCTCTAGTGCATCCGTTGCATGGCAATCCCTACTCACTCACATCGATAACTATTGATGGGCATCTCCATAGGCCGTTGATACGCCTAGTTGATGTGAGACTTTCTCCTTTTTTGTCTTCTCCACACAATCCCTATCATCATATTCTATTCCACACATAGTGCTATATCCATGGCTCACGCTCATGTATTGCGTGAAGGTTAAAAAAGTTTGAGATTATTTAAGTATGAAACAATTGCTTGGCTTGTCATCGGGGGTATAGAAGTTAGGAACATCTTTGTGTGACGAAAATGAAGCATAGCCTAACTATATGATTTTGTAGGGACAAACTTTCTTTTGCCATGTTATTTTGAGAAGACATGATTGCTTTGATTAGTATGCTTGAAGTATTATTATTTTTGTGTCAATATGAACTTTTGTCTTGAATCTTTCGGATCTGAATATTCATATCACAATTAAGAAGATTTACATTGAAATTATGCCAAAGTATCACTCCGCATCAAAAATTCTTTTTTTATCATTTACCTACTCGAGGACGAGCAAGAATTAAGCTTGGGGATGCCTGATACGTCTCCAACGTATCTATAATTTTTGATTGCTCCATGCTACTTTATCTACTGTTTTGGACTATACTGGGCTTTATTTTCCACTTTTATATTACTTTTGGGACTAACCAATTAACCGGAGGCCCAGCCCAGAATTGTTGTTTTTTTGCCTATTTCAGTGTTTCGAAGAAACGGAATATCAAACGGAGTCCAAACGGAATGAAACCTTCGGGAACGTGATTTTCCAACCAAACATGATCCAGGAGACTTGGACCCTACTCCAAGAAGTGCCAAAGGCGGTCACGACGGTGGAGCCCCCACCTAGGCGCGCCCCCCTACCTCGTTGGCCCCCTGATGCTCCACCGACGTACTCCTTCCTCCTATATATACCTACGTATCCCCGTACGATCAGAACAGGAGACAAAAACCTAATTCCACCGTCGGAACCTTCTGTATCCACGAGATCCCATCTTGGGGCCTGTTCCAGAGCTCCGCCGGAGGGGGCATCCACCATGGAGGGCTTCTACATCATCACCATAGCCCCTCCAATGACGTGTGAGTAGTTTACTTCAGACCTTCGGGTCCATAGCTAGTAGCTAGATGGCTTCTTCTCTCTTTTTGGATCTCAATACAATGTTCTCCCCCTCTCTCGTGGAGATCTATTCGATGTAATCTTCTTTTTGTGGTGTATTTGATTCTTCTCTAAATTCTTTTATGTATGATTGAGTTATCTTTGCAAGTCTCTTCGAATTATCCTTTTTGGTTTGGCCAACTAGATTGGTAGTCTTGCAATGGAAGAAGTGCTTAGCTTTGGGTTCAATCTTGCGGTGTCCTTACCCAGTGACAGAAGGGGCAGCAAGGCATGTATTGTATTGTTGCCATTGAGGATAACAAGATGGGGGTTTTATCATATTGCATGAATTTATCCCTCTACATCATGTCATCTTGCTTAAGGCGTTACTCTGTTTTTAACTTAATACTCTAGATGCATGCTGGATAGCGGTCGATGAGTGGAGTAATAGTTGTAGATGCAGAATCGTTTCGATCTACTTGTTTCGGACGTGATGCCTATATACATGATCATTGCCTAGATATACTCATAACTATGCTCAATTCTGTCAATTGCTCAACAGTAATTTGTTCACCCACCGTAGAATATTTATGCTCTTGAGAGAAGCCACTAGTGAAACCTATGGCCCCCGGGTCTATTCTCATCATATCAATCTCTATCACTTTATTTACTTGCTTTGTTTTTACTTTGCCTTTTACTTTTTCCTTTGCATCTATCTATCAAAAATACCAAAAAATATTATCTCTATAAGATCTCACTCTAATAAGTGACCGTGAAGGGATTGACAACCCCTAACCGTTGGTTGCGAGTTGCTATCATTTTGTGTAGGTACGAGGGACTTATGCGTGGTCTCCTACAGGATTGATACCTTGGTTCTCAAAAACTGAGGGAAATACTTACGCTACTTTGCTGCATGATCCTCTCCTCTTCGGGGAAATCCAACGTAGTGCTCAAGAGGTAGCAACGTCCTGGCCCGAGAAGGGCCTGAACTGGTCCTCATCCGACGAGCTGTCAGTGCTCCAAACGCGCGTCCAGAGCGTGGTCGATAAGGATGTCAAACTCGTCAACGTAGTCCATGTGATGTTAGTTCGCCTGGTTCTCCCTTGCCAGCGTCGAGCCTGCATTCTGAGGGAGTACGACCCAGCCGAGAACCAGACCCTACGGGAGCTCTACTGCTCTTCCCACAAGGACATCTGGAAGGTGCTCTTCAAGTCCAGCAAACCGTGGCCGGGCTCCGCCGAGGACCGCGGGTATCAACTATCCCGCTCCGCCAGTCCGGTAAGTCATTATTGTGCTCTGTGCATCCATGTTTTAGCTGGTATGTCCCGAGGGAGACACTTTTATCATGCTTTCTATAATAATCCCAGGAATGGACGGAAAAGGTGGGGCGGATACACTGTCTGGCCCCGCTGCCGGAGGAACTGGCAGGACCTCTCCTAACGACGATGCTGGTCCCAGCGCCTTACGAGGCGCCGAAGAAAGAGGCTTCCAAGAAGGTCAAGAAAACCCGGAGCGGCCTCCGTCATCGCGACACTTCGGACACAAAATCCGAAGACTGCAGCGACTATCCCTCCTCCAAAGACAAAGAGGAGGAGGAAGAAGACGAGCCCGCCACAGGGAGAGGGGAGAAAAGGACGGCTTCCTCATCCCTGGAGGCCGAATCGCCAGAGGGGGAAAGGTTCCCTCCCGGAGGCGTCCACCACGGCCGCCAATAGCAGCCCGGAGTGGGATCCTAGGGCCCAGCCCCTGGTAAAGTCGTGAGTATATGAAATCCGAACACACCTACATGCCCGAGGTCATTAGGATGTAGTAGTTTAACTATCGCCATACTTTGTGCAGCCCGGCGAGGTCCCACGCTGGACAGTCCTCATCGGAGGACTTGCTGAGCTCAGATGCCCTGGAGAGCGAGACGCCTCCAGAGGCACCTTCCCCGAAGCCTAGGCGCGACACGGAGGTGTCGTCTCAGCGGGACCCGGACCAAGGAGGGCATATCTCTCGGGCCGGATATATGTGTTACGTCTTGAGCTTGCGTTGGTTTTCCTCGAAGAGGAGAGCGTGATGCAGCAAGTGTAGCGTAAGTATTTCCCTCAGTTTTGAGAACCAAGGTATCAATCTAGTAGGAGGCTCCTCAAAAGTCCCACACACCTACACAAACAAACTGATAACTCGCAACCAACGCAATAAAGGGGTTGTCAATCCCTTCACGGCCACTTGCGAAAGTGAGATCTAATAAAGATAGTATGATAAGATAAATATATTTTTGGTATTTTATAATATAGATGCAAAAGGTAAATATGCATATAAAAGTAGATTGAAAATAAATATGATAAGAGATAGACCCGGGGGCCATAGGTTTCACTAGTGGCTTCTCTCAAGATAGCATAAGTATTACGATGGGTGAACAAATTACTGCCGAGCAATTGATAGAAAAGCGCATAGTTATGAGATTATCTAGGCATGATCATGTATATAGGCCTCACGTCCATAACAAGTAGACCGACTCCTGCCTGCATCTACTACTATTACTCCACACATCGACCACTATCCAGCATGCATCTAGAGTATTAAGTTCATAAGAACAGAGTAACGCCTTAAGCAAGATGACATGATGTAGAGGGATAAACTCATGCAATATGATATAAACCACATCTTGTTATCCTCGATGGCAACAATACAATACGTGCCTTGCAACCCTTTCTGTCACTGGGTAAGGACACTGCAAGATTGAACCCAAAGCTAAGCACTTCTCCCATGGAAAGAAAGACCAATCTAGTAGGCCAAGCCAAACTGATAATTCGAAGAAACTTGCAAAGATAACTCAATCATACATAAAATAATTCAGAGAAGATTCAAATATTATTCATAGATAAACTTGATCATAAACCAACAATTCATCGGATCTCGACAAACACACCGCAAAAAGATTTTTCATCGAATAGATCTCCATAAGAGAGGGGGAGAACATTGTATTGAGATCCAAATAGAGAGAAGAATCCATCTAGCTAATAACTATGGACCCGTAGGTCTGTGGTAAACTACTCACAACTCATCGGAGGGGCAAGGATGTTGATGTAGAAGCCCTCCATGGTCGATTCCCCCTTCGGCAGAGTGTCGGTGAAGGCTCCAAGATTGGATCTCGCGGATACAGAAGGTTACGGTGGTGGAAATTGTGTTTCGTGGTGCCCCTGGATGTTTTCGGGGTACGTAGGTATATATAGGAGGAAGAAGTACGTCGGTGGCCGCCCGAGGGGCCCACGAGACAGGGGGCGCGCCCTATAGGGGGCGTGGCCTCCTATCTCGTGGAGCCCTCGGCTGCTTCTTGACTTGCACTCCAAGCTCTCTGGATCACGTTCGTTCCAAAAATCACGCTCCAGAAGGTTTCATTCCGTTTGGACTCCATTTGATATTCCTTTTCTTCGAAATACTGAAATAGGCAAAAACACAGCAATACGGGCTGGGCCTCCGGTTAGTAGGTTAGTCCCAAACATGATATAAATGTGTAAAATAAAGCCCATAAACATCCAAAAGGGGTAATATAATAGCATGGAACAATCAAAAATTATATATACATTGGAGACGTATCAAGCATCCCCAAGCTTAATTCCTGCTCGTCCTCGAGTAGGTAAATGATAAAAAATAAATTTTTGATGTGGAATGCTACCTAGCATAATTCTCAATGTAATTTTCTTTATTGTGGCATGAATGTTCAGATCCAAATGATTCAAAATAAAAGCTTAGAAAACATAAAAATAATAATGCTTCAAAGCATACTAACAAATAACCATGTCCTATCAAAATAACATAGCCAAAGAAAGCATATCCCTACAAAATCATATGGTTAGGCCATGCTTCATTTTCATTACACAAAATACTCCCATCATGCACAACCTCGATGACGAGCCAAGCAATTGTTTCATACTTTTTAACGCGCTTCAGCTTTTTCAACTCTTACGCAATACATGAGCGTAAGTCATGGACATAACACTATGGTGGTATATGGTGGTGGTTGTGAGGACAAACAGGGAGAAGATAGTCTCACATCAACTAGGCATATCAACGGGCTATATAGAGATGCCCATCAATAGATATCAATGTGAGTGAGTAGAGATTGCCATGCAACGGATGCACTAGAGCTATAAATATATGAAAGCTCGAGAAAAGAAACTAAGTGAGTGTGCATCCAACTTGCTTGCTCATGAAGACCTCAGGCATTTTGAGGAAGCCCATCATTGGAATATACAAGACAAGTTCTATAATGAAAAATTCCCACTTAGTATATGAAAGTGACAACATAGGAGACTCTCTATCATGAAGATCATGGTGCTATTTTGAAGCACAAGTGTGGAAAAAGAGATAGTAGCATTGTCCCTTCTCTCTTTTTCTCTCATTTTTATTTTTTTTCTCTTTTTTTTCTTTCTTTTTTTTTCTTTGGCCTTCCTATTTTTGGCCTTTCTATTTTTTCCTTTCTCATTTTTTTTGTAAAGTCTGAAGTCTCATCCCGACTTGTGGGGGAATCATAGCCTTCATTATCCTTTCCTCACTAGGACAATGCTCTAATAATGAAGATCATCACACTTTTATGGATTTACAACTCAAGAATTACAACTCAAAGCTAGAACAAGATATGATTCTATATGAATGCCTCCAGCGGTGTACCGGGATATGCAATGAATCAAGAGTGACATGTATGAAAATTATGAAAGTGGCCTTGCTACAAATACGATGTCAACTACATGATCATGCAAAGAGCAATATGAAAATGATGGAATGTGTCATAATAAACAAAACGGTGGAAAGTTGCATGGCAATATATCTCGGAATGGCTATGGAAATGCCATAATAGGTAGGTATGGTGGCTGTTTTGAGGAAGGTAAATAAGGGGTTTATGATACTGGCGAAAGTTGTGCGGTAATAATGAAGGCTAGCAACATAAGAAGGTTGAGTGTGCCTATGTCCATGGACTCACATTAGTCAAAAGAGAACTCATATACTTATTGCAAAAGCCTACTTAGCCCTCGAAGCAAAGTACTACTACACATGACCCAAGAGGGATAGATTGGTAGGAAAAGACCATCGCTCGTCCTCGACTGCCACTCATAAGGAAGACACTCAAAAGAGCACCTCATGCAACAAATTTGTCACACAACTTTTCCCATACATGCATGCTACGGGACTTGCCAACTTCAACAAAAGTATTTCTCAATTTCATAATTACCCACTAGCATGACTGTCGGTGTCAAAACCGGCGGATCTCGGGTAGGGGGTCCCGAACTGTGCGTCTAGGCGGATGGTAACATGAGACAAGGGACACGATGTTTTTACCCAGGTTCGGGTCCTCTCGATGGAGGTAAAACCCTACTCCTGCTTGATTGATATTGATGATATGGGTAGTACAAGAGTGGATCTACCATGAGATCAAGGAGGCTAAACCCTAGAAGCTAGCCTATGGTATGATTGTTGTTATTGTTGTTGTGTCCTACGAACTAAAACCCTCCGGTTTATATAGAGACCGGAGAGGGTTAGGGTTACACAGAGTCGGTTACAATGGTAGGAGATCTACATATCCGTATCGCCAAGCTTGCCTTCCACGCCAAGGAAAGTCCCATCCGGACACGGGACGAAGTCTTCAATCTTGTATCTTCATAGTCTTGGAGTCCGGCCGATGATGATAGTTCGGCTATCCGGACACCCCCTAGTCCAGGACTCCCTCAGTAGCCTCTGAACCAGGCTTCAATGACGACGAGTCCGGTGCGCATATTGTCTTCGGCATTGCAAGGCGGGTTCCTCCTCCGAATAATTCATAGAAGATTGTGAACACCTGGATAGTGTCCGGCTCTGCAAAATAAATCCCACATGCCACCGTAGAGAGAATAATATTTACACAAGTTCAATCTGCTGACGTATTTCGTGGCGTGACATCACACCACAACCAAGCCTTTACGAATCGTTTTTATTATACCACCTCAGTGCGTTTAGCGAAGCGGTTTCCTTGGCACGTCTTGTCGAAGCAGAGATCGTGTTCCCCTTATTCCGGGTTTCCCATCAATACGGACGTGGGTAACCCAACCGCGCCCGCTGCCACGCCCCCTCTATTGAAGGCGAGTTCCAAACGGTCACGGGGACGGCTCTTGGTATTCTTCCTCTTTATAATGAGACCAAGGTCCGTTCCTTTTCTTCAATCCTCAATCGAATCCGCCCCTCGCCCCGAGTTCCAACACCCAGAGCTCCATATTTGGGCACTTCGGACCTTTGACAATGTCAGGCTCCGACCTACAGGGTCGGTGGATGCCCTCCTCCGTCACGGAAGAGGACGTGCTGAAGCTGAGGGAAGCCAGGTACCTAACCTATGAGATTTCGCATAGGTTGCCTGCCCAAGGGCAAGTCATTCCCACTCCCGAGCCTGGCGAGACTGTCGTGTTCGTGTCTCACCTCCATCGGGGTTTAGGCTTCCCGATGGATCCCTTCCTAAGGGGTCTCATGTTTTATTATGGGCTGGAATTCCACGACTTGGCTCCGGAGTCCATCCTCCACATCTCATCCTTCCTTGTCGTCTGTGAAGCCTTCCTTCGCACTACCCCTCACTTCGGTTTGTGGCTCAAAACCTTCAACGTGGAGCCGAAGATGATTGAGGGGTGTCAGGCAGAGTGCGGCGGGGCGGTCATAAGCAAGAGGGCCGACGCTCCATGGCCCGAGGGCGCTTTTCAGGAGGAGCTCGGCTTGTGGCAACAGGAGTGGTTCTATATCACCGCTCCCAGGGGCAACAGGCAGAGGCCGCCGCCCGCCTTTGCTCGGGTCCCCCACAACGGCTGACGTCATGAGTCAACCAAGGGCTTGACCGGGGGCCGTCCAAGGACGTACCCCTACAGCAGGGCCGGATTCGAGACCTCCTAGAGAGGGAGATCAATCTGGTCGTGGTGACGCAGGTTATGCTGATTCGGCGCCTTCTGCCCTGCAAACGTCGCCCCCTCCGCCTGTGGGAATTCAATCCGGAGGGACCACGAGATCTTCAACACTTCATGGGTACGACACCCGTGGAGATTTACAAACTGTTCTTCGGATCACAAGAGATGTGTCCGGACTTGACCGAGGACGCCGGCCTAAGCTGCAATCGCCCCGATACTCAAGTAAGTAGCCCTGTGTCCGGACATATCGCCCGTTCATTTATTATGGATTTGCCTTTTAACCAGCTATCCCTTGAATAGGAGTGGATAGCGCAAGCAAAGCTGATACGGTGTCCGGCCCCCCTCCCTGAGACCACGCCGGATCCCGTGTTGGTCAAGATGCTGGAGGTTGCGCCTTCAGAAGAGGGCGAAGGGGAAATCAGAGAAACCACCGCCTCCACTAAGGAGGCTTTCAAGAAAGGGGGGATCGAGAATCCCTCCTTCCAGGGGGAGAAGAGGACCGCTTCCGAAGATCCGGAGACTAAGGCCTCAAAGCGGTGGAAGAAATCTTCGTCAGAGGGTCCTGCGCCAGGAGAGGCCTCGGCCACACTATCTCGCCAAAGGAATCAGCCCTCCAGCGAGCCATAAGTAGAAAAATGGGAGTTTTGTAATAAGGGACATCCCTATTTTTGCTTCTGAGGATAACTGAAGTTTTTACCTCGTAGTTCGGATCTCCGCCCTTCTCAGCTGAGCTCATCTTCGGGGGACCTTCGTCCGGAGATGATGGAGAGCGAGACGCCTCCATCTGCCGCACCATCAGGTGGGGCGGACGACCCCGAGGTGTCGTCACGGAGGGTCTACCCGAGTCCGGCAGGGCCGGAGAGTTCGGCACCAACTGGTGTACGGCCGAGGGAGCTGAAGGATCTGCTCGAGAGGGCGTCTATCTCAGAAGATCACCATACATTAATGGGTAAGGTGATTGAAAGAATTTCATCCGCTGAGAGCAGGATGCATGATGCCGTCAGAAGTTTACTGGCGGGGTTTGAGGTATGTAAAAATGACATGCCTTTTGAAAGTTTTGCGCATAGAGTGCGCCCTGTATAGCTAGTAGCCCCTGAGACTCGGTGTGTTGTCAGAAGTGACAGCGTGCCGAGGATCATAATCTCAGTGTTAAGATGTCGCCGTTCCTATTCAGGGGTGGAGAGTTTGGTGGCTAGCCGGACTGATAGAGTTGCCGAACTGAAGCGGCAACTGGACGTTGCGGATGCGGACATCGCGCTGGTCAATAAGCGACTTGACGAGTCACAAGGTGGGTGGTTTCCCCACGGTCACCTGGTAAGGGAGCTTATGCCCACGCCTTATAACATGTATGCTTGGTGCAGATGGTGCTGCTGCTATGGAGGGCCTTCGGGCAGAGCTTGCTCGAGCCAAGGAGCAAGCCAGAAGGAGTGATGCGGCTGCCTCGAAGGCAGCCGAGGATCTAAAAGCCAAAAAGGCTGCTCACTGCCGAAGCAGGGAGGAGATGGCCGGAATGGCCGTGAAGCTAAAAGATGTTACCGAACGCTATGAGGTTCTTGAAAGAGAACGCCAAGCGGAGCAAGAGGACCTGAAGAAGGCCACCGCCGAAGCCAAGGATGCCCGTTCTACAATGAGGGCTATAAAGGAGGAGCTGCGTCAGGCCGGAGACATTGCGGCTGGAAAGCCCTTTCTGCTGCGTAGGAAGTTCACGGATCAGAAGTATGCTCAGTTGGGCCAGCTGTGGGGTGCGGAGGATCCTTATCTGGATTTGGCGGCGAGTGCGGCGGACGCAGTTGTGCACCTCCGAAGCCAAAAGGATCATGAAATGGAAGTGCTTTTTTGGTCTCCATTCCATAGTCCGGAGCGTCCACTTCCACTGACCGACCGGTTGGCTGAATGGGCTGAGCTGAATAGATTGTCTGGATTAGCCATGACGGATGTGGTGGCTCATTTGTGGCCGGAAAGGCCCAAGCCGAAGAGTTATTTTGGCTTATTGCAGCAATTCCTTGGGGCGGTGCCGCATATCAAGGCGATGAAGCAGTCGGCATGCATAGAGGGTGCACGGATGGCCCTCGCCCGTGTCAAGACATACTGGGTGGAGATGGATGCCACCGATGTTGCATCCCGGGTTTCGGACAAAAGCCGATTGCCCGCTGAGCACTATTTTGAGGAAGTCCTGCAGGGCGCTCGTTTAATAGAGTCGTAGTGCTCGAAAAACGTTATGTTCAAATGACATGTATGATTTGTAAAACCGTATTTATAATATAAGGACTTTTTATACTTGTGCGTTCAAGTATTGAAACTTCTCCTGTGAGGCCGTTAATGTATATGTGTATATAACCTGAAAGATGGCAGTCTTCAGCTTCAGCCCCCACGCACATAGTGCGGGGGTGTTTGCAAAGAAGCGCATTTTCACACTTAATCCAACGTCTTGGTCCTGTGAAGGAGGTGGTAGCGTAGCAAACTAGGCAACCGGACTATAATGCTTTATAACTTTCACTTGGCCATAGGAGTTCGAAGGTGGGGCTACAACATAGCCCCTAGGGCACCGCACTCTCCAAATTCGGGGCGCGTGCGTGCCTGACCGGGAAGCGGTCCTTCGTCAAAGCGGAGGAATTCTAAACATTCCGGGAGTCGATCAAGTGGTTGACCAGTCTCTCGCTATATCATGACAGTCAGTTTTCGGCTTTCTCTACTGAGGTGCTCGCCCGACCGAACCGGGGCACAATCGCAGTAGTTCTCCTGGTGCCGCGTTAGCCGATGATACGGAATGTAAGGCAGCAAAACACAGGAGCCGGGCAAACCCAACATTTGACCAAAGACATGATTCGGAGCTGATGCATACAAGGCCTAACTCGAGACACCGAACACTCCCTGAGGTATTCGGACTTGATGATAGCGGGCAGAACAATGCCCTAAGCCCCTAGTGTCCAGGTACAGGCGAGAACTTCTGACGCGGCCGATGCCAAAACGTCAGCTTCCTCCTCGGTTATGGTAGAAAAACCGGGGGATGTGTATCAACAAGAGACAGTAAAAAAGGTTTACGCAGGGCTTAATCTGAAAAGAATCCTTGCAACAGATCCCTACTGCACGTCTGCGCATGTGTCTCCGTTGTGCTGTATCCTGGACGGGTGTAGCACGTGGCTCATCTGTAAAAGAGAAGAACTTAGTTTTGAAAGAATATCGTGCAAAAAATGTATTTAAAACAGAGTGTGATTCAGAAGATAGAGTTGAGCTTTATTGGCTCTCAATGTTCATGCGTGCACCCCCTTGTGAAGAGGTGTGCCGCTAGGGAGCCCCTTGTTTATTTATACCGGACTCACCTAACCGTGTCCGGGGTCTAAATGACCTGTTTTTAGGGGCTTTGATCAGCAAGGCCAGGTTATTGTGTGGCTGTCAAAGCAGTCTCACGTTTTCCATGGTGGAGGAGCACTCGAAGTTACGCTTTAATGAGATTATGCCGCGTGGACCGGGCATTTTAAGTGTAAGAGATGCGTAATGCGGTATCGCGTTAAAGCGGGCGAAAGCTTCGCGTCCCAGTAGTGCTTGATGGCTACTTTTAAATGGGGCGATATGGAAGATTAGCTTTTCGCGACGGAAGTTGTTGGATGAACCGAACACAACCTCTAGTAGTACAGAGCCTGTGCAATTGGCATAAAGGCCTGGCGTCACTCCTTTAAAGGAAGTGCGGCTATGGCGAATTTTGGTAGGGTCTATCCCCATTCTATGGATGGCGTCCTGATATAGCAGGTTTATATCACTGCCGCCGTCCATTAGGACTTGTGTAAATTGCAGTCCGTCGATTATAGGATCCAATATCAAGGCAGTCCATCCTGCATTTCGAATACTTCTAGAGTAATCCAGGTGGTCGAAGGTAATTGGTTTTGACATCCAATCTCGGGATTCTGCTGGGGTGGACCGTGCGACCTGTACTTTAGCGGGTGCCGCACTATTGTTCTGTGTTATCACATGAAGTGAGTTCACTGTTTTGACTTCTTGTGGGAAAGTCTTTTGTTTTCCGGTGCTCTGCTTGTGGGGTTCGTCATCTTCGCTTGGTGTGTCGAGCCCTTTGTGTTCGGCGTTGAGTCGGCCGGACTGTTTGAAGACCCAACATTCTCAGTGGGTATGGTTTGCAGGCTTCCCGGGGGTTCTGTGGATTTGACATATCCTATCCAAAATTTTGTTTAGGTTGGATAGCTCGTCACTATTGTCCTTAAGAGGAAGTGTTTTGTGGTTCGGCCGAGAGCTTTTGAACCCGGCGTTGACCGCCGTGCTCTTTGGGCCATTTTCTTTATTCCGGCGCTGATCTTTTCTGCGTCGTGATTTCCCATTTCCATCTCTGGCCTCGGATGTACTCGGGTCGCTGGTGCTGCATCTTGCCAGCCAGCTATCTTCCCCCGCACAAAAGAGGGTCATGAGGCTTGTCAGTGCGGCCATTGTTCTTGGTTTTTCCTGGCCGAGGTGTCTGGCGAGCCATTCGTCTCGGACGTTATGTTTGAAGGCTGCTAAGGCTTCGGCGTCCGGATAGTCGACTATTTGGTTCTTTTTGGTGAGGAACCTGTTCCAGAATTTGCATGCTGACTCTCCAGGTTGTTGAGTTATATGACTTAAATCGTCCGCATCCGGAGGGCGGACATAAGTCCCCTGAAAATTTGCTCGAAACGCATCCTCGAGCTCTTCCCAACTTCCAATAGTATTTTCTGGGAGGCTTTTGAGCCAATCCCGAGCTGGCCCTTTGAGCTTGAGGGGTAGGTATTTTATGGCATGGAGATCGTCTCCTCTAGCCATGTGTATGTGTAGGATGTAATCCTCAATCCAGACTCCGGGGTCTGTTGTTCCGTTGTATGCCTCTATGTTTACGGGCTTGAATCCTGCTGGAAATTCATGATCCAGTACCTCATCGGTGAAACATAGTGGGTGTGCGGCACCCCTATATTTAGGTGTGCCGTTGTCTTCGAACACTCGGCGTGTTGTGTTGCTTCCTGGAGCCTTCTTTGGCCCATAGATGGACCTGACTGGGTCGTCCTTTTTGCTAGGATCCTTACGTGGATCGTGTGCCGGCTTGTGTGCGGCGCCGCTTGCCGCTCTTAGCCTGTCATCTAGTCGTCCATCCGGCCAGGCGGACTTTTTGTTGTTTGACTGTGGGGGCTCTACGGCCTGCTCGTCAAATTCGGGTAACAGCTTGCGCTTCGGGTAGCTCTTTGCTTGGTGACCATCACCGTATTTATCTGCGGTCTTGAGTACTTTGCTCCATCTCATTCTGAGTATGTCTTCCGCTGTTTTGAGCTTCCGCTTCTGCTTATTCAAGCTTCTTGAAGTGGCGACGAGCCTTTTGTGAAGGTTCTTATGCTCCGGTGATGTGTCCGGCGTGAGATCGTCTGGACTGTTATTTTCGCCGGGGATGGGTTGCTCGTCCAATTCATCCTGTTCGGATGGTTGCTTGGTGGCGTGTTCGTCATCCACTGGTTCGCCCTGCTCTATGGCTGGGTCAGTATGGGTGTTGTTGTTGTCGAGGCGGGACTTCGGGCGGCGCTTGCGTCGTCGTTTTGCTTGTTTTTTGGGGGAATTATCCTTCGCCACGTCCCGTTGTTCCTCGTTATCGCTTCCTTTTGGTGTATCCACCATATATACGTCGTGAGTTGAGGTGGCTTTCCAGTGCCCAGTAGGCGCTGGTTCTTGGTCGTCTCCGGCATCATCGTCCATACCGTCGATGTCTTCGGAGTTGTAGTCTAGCATGTCGGTTAGATCATCGACAGTGGCCACAAAGTGGGTGGTGGGTGGGGTTTGAATTTCTTCATCGTCCGCATCCCAACCGTCCTGACCGCAATCCGGCCAGGGCTCTCCTGATAACGAGAGATATTTCAGCAAATTCAGGATGTCGCTGAAAGGTGAGTGCTGAAAGATGTCCGCAGCGGTGAACTCCATGATCAGGGCCCAATCGGATTCGACTGGAGGGGGCACGGGAGGTTTGGAGTCCGGCGAGAAGTCCGGCACCTCGGAGTCACGAGCTTCACAAGGGACAAGGTCAGTATTCAGCTCCATCGCCATAGATGTTGCAGCCCCCGAGGTGGTGTCTAGCCACCCATCGTCGATCTGCGCAGCTGGCTCCGAATTGAGTATCGGAGCGGACTCAGGTGCGGCCTCCAGGGCACTGTCCGGCAACAGAGCTAAATCATGCTCATCGCGACAGTGTGGCACGCTTGGCTGTGGCCCGAATCCATCGAAGATCAAGTCTCCTCGGATGTCAGCCGTGAAGTTTAGACTTCCAAATCTGACCTGACAGCTAGGGGCGTAGCTTTTGATCTGCTCCAGATGGCCAAGCGAATTGGCCCGCAGTGCAAAGCCGCCGAATACGAAGATCTGTCCGGGGAGAAAAATCTCACCCTGGACTGCGTCGTTGTTGATGATCGAAGGAGCCATCGAGCCTATTGGGGACGACACAGAGGAACTCTCAATGAAAGCACCAATGTCGGTGTCAAAACCGGCGGATCTCGGGTAGGGGGTCCCGAACTGTGCGTCTAGGCGGATGGTAACAGGAGACAAGGGACACGATGTTTTTACCCAGGTTCGGGCCCTCTCGATGGAGGTAAAACCCTACTCCTGCTTGATTGATATTGATGATATGGGTAGTACAAGAGTGGATCTACCATGAGATCAAGGAGGCTAAACCCTAGAAGCTAGCATATGGTATGATTGTTGTTATTGTTGTTGTGTCCTACGGACTAAACCCCTCCGGTTTATATAGACACCGGAGAGGGCTAGGGTTACACAGAGTCGGTTACAATGGTAGGAGATCTACATATCCGTATTACCAAGCTTGCCTTCCACGCCAAGGAAAGTCCCATCCGGACACGGGACGAAGTCTTCAATCTTGTATCTTCATAGTCTTGGAGTCCGGCCGATGATGATAGTTCGGCTATCCGGACACCCCCTAGTCCAGGACTCCCTCAATGACCCTAACATTACTACCTTTATATCTCAAAACAATTATCAAGCATCAAGTTGATCATAGCATCCAATTCTTTTTCTATGATAGTTTTTATTATACCCAACTTGGATGCTCATCATTCTAGGACCAACTTTATGACCATAGCAAATACCATGCTGTTCTAAAAGACTCTCAAAAATATATAAGTGAAGCATGAGAGACTAGCAATTTCTTCAAAATTAAGACACCACCGTGCTCTAAAAGATATAAGTGAAGCACTAGAGGAAAAACTATCAAGCTCAAAAGATATAAGTGAAGCACATAGAGTATTCTAGCAAATTCTAATCAAATAGGCTTCTCCCAAAAGGTGTGTACAGCAAGGATGATTGTGGTAAACGAAAAAGCAAAGACTAATATAATACACGACGCTCCAAGGAAAACACATATCATGTAGTGAATAAAAATATAGCTCCAAGTAAAGTTACCAATGGACGAAGACGAAAGAGGGGATGCCTTCCCGGGGCATCCCCAAGCTTAGGCTTTTGGCTATTCTTGAATATCTTGGGGTGCCTTGGGCATCCCCAAGCTTAGGCTCTTGCCACCCTTTATTCCATAGTCCATAAAAGCTTTACCCAAAACATAAAAATTGGTATGTCTTGACTTGAGCGAAGACCTCCCCGGCAACAGCGCCAGAAATCCTTCTTGCTACGTCTTGAGCTTGCGTTGGTTTTCCTCGAAGAGGAGAGGGTGATGCAGCAAGTGTAGCGTAAGTATTTCCCTCAGTTTTGAGAACCAAGGTATATATCCAGTAGGAGGCTCCTCAAAAGTCCCACGCACCTAGACAAACAAACTGAGAACTCGCAACCAACGCAATAAAGGGGTTGTCAATCCCTTCACGGCCACTTGCGAAAGTGAGATCTAATAAAGATAGTATGATAAGATAAATATACATTTGGTATTTTATAATACAGATGCAAAAAGTAAAGATGCAAATAAAAGTAGATTGAAAACAAATATGATAAGAGATAGACCCGGGGGCCATAGGTTTCACTAGTGGCTTCTCTCAAGATAGCATAAGTATTACGGTGGGTGAACAAATTACTGTCGAGCAATTGATAGAAAAGCGCATAGTTATGAGATTATCTAGGCATGATGATGTATATAGGCATCACGTCCATAACAAGTAGACCGACTCCTTCCTGCATCCACTACTATTACTCCACACATCAACCACTATCCATCATGCATCTAGAGTATTAAGTTCATAAGAACAGAGTAACGCCTTAAGCAAGATGACATGATGTAGAGGATAAACTCATGCAATATGATATAAACCCCATCTTGTTATCCTCGATGGAAAAAATACAATATGTGCCTTGCAACCCTTTCTGTCACTGGGTAAGGACACCGCTAGATTGAACCCAAAGCTAAGCACTTCTCCCATGGCAAGAAAGACCAATCTAGTAGGCCAAACCAAACTGGTAATTCGAAGAGACTTTCAAAGATAACTCAATCATACATAAAAGAATTCAGAGGAGATTCAAATATTATTCATAGATAAACTTGATCATAAACCCACAATTCATCGGATCTCGACAAACACACTGCAAAAAGAGTTTACATCGAATAGATCTCCACAAGAGAGGGGGAGAACATTGTATTGAGATCCAAAAAGAGAGAAGAAGCCATCTAGCTAATAACTATGGACCCGTAGGTCTGTGGTAAACTACTCACAACTCATCGGAGGGGCAAGGATATTGATCTAGAAGCCCTCCATGGTCGATTCCCCCTCCGGTAGAGTGCCGGCGAAGGCTCCAAGATGGGATCTCGTGGATACAGAAGGTTACGGTGGTGGAAATTGTGTTTCGTGGTGCCCCTGGATGTTTTCGGGGTACGTAGGTATATATAGGAGGAAGAAGTACGTCGGTGGCCGCCCGAGGGGCCCACGAGATAGGGGGCGCGCCCTACAGGGGGGTGGCCACCTATCTCGTGGAGCCCTCGGCTGCTTCTTGACTTGCACTCCAAGCTCTCCGGATCACGTTCGTTCCAAAAATCACGCTCCCGAAGGTTTCATTCCGTTTGGACTCCGTTTGATATTCCTTTTCTTCGAAATACTAAAATAGGCAAAAACACAGCAATACGGGTTGGGCTTCCGGTTAGTAGGTTAGTCCCAAAAATGATATAAATGTGTCAAATAAAGCCCATAAACATCCAAAAGGGGTAATATAATAGCATGTAACAATCAAAAAATATAGATATGTTGGAGACGTATCAATACGAGAGCGGCGGCCCCCATGCTTGTCGACGGTGGGGGCGATCTTAGATTCGGCCCGCGGCCGGACACAGTCCTGGAGACCTTTAAAGCTCCAGGATCGTGCGGGCAGCCACCTTTGACGGGGGGAGGCCCGCCCGCTCCGCCAGCAACCTCTGTCCAAGCAGAGTAGCTGGGCGGCCTATCGACGGCGCTAAAGAGTGCGTCCATCATGGGTGAACATCGCACCCTCATGGGTGCGGTGATTGAAAAGACTAAGTCCGCTGAGAGCAGACTGAATGAATCCCGCCTTAGCCTTATAAAGGGCTTTGAGGTATGTTTTTAGAAACCTTTGAAGATTGTCATAGTATGAGTAGTAGCCCCTGATGCACTGTCCGGTGAAAGAGAGAGAGCCGGGCAGGGGATCAAATTTTTGCTTCGCAGGAGACTCAGTAAATGACATATATCCCTTTGTTTGAAAACAGGCATCCGTAGCGACAACCGCCTCCCACAATGCAGAGGTGTCCGGACTAAAGAAGATTCTGAACGGGCCAAAGAAGAACTTGGCCGCGTGAAGAAGCAGTTGGAGGACAAGCAAGGTATGTCGAAACCTTGTCCTAAATTTGGCACGAATGAGTAATTGTGCCTGATGAAAATATTTGTATTGTGTGCTTTAGGAGCTAGTGCCGAAATTGAGGCATTGAAGAAGGCTGTGGCCGAAGCCGACAAGAAGGCCGCCGTAGAGCAGGCTCTTCGTGAGAAGCACGAGGCCAGGGTCATTGAAGCTGAACGTGAGCTCCAGGAGGCCATGAAGAACAGCGAGACCTTAGAGCAGAGTCTAGCAGGGAAAGAGTCCGAACTCACCCAAGCTCTCCAAGCCGCAGATGATGCTCGGGAAGAAGCCCGAGGTGCTCTGAAGGACATTCAGGAGGCACGGAGGGTTGCACCTGGTAAGGCTTTTAGTATTTAAAGTATTTTTCTCATAGTAATGGGAGGAACTCTAAGCGTCAAGCTGAATTCTTGTTTCTCCAGGGGCATTTGCGGACCTGCCCACAGCATAGCCGATGCCGCCCAATATTACCGGGCTGAGGAGAAGAAGTCTACAGAGAAGCATTTCTGGTTGCAGTATTTGGCGCTGAATTATCCGGTGCCCTTTATCGATCAGCTGAAGCAGCTGGTCGAACTGCACCAGGCGGCTGAACTAGCCATGAAGGACTTGGTTGTTCGGCTGTGGCCTGTGGAGCCAATTCCAAGCAGTTACTTCGCACTCATGAAGCAGATTGTTGGTGCGTGCCCCCAGCTCTAAGTCATTAAGCAATCAGTTTGTATAGAGGGTGCCCACATGGCGTTTGCCCGTGCGAAGGTGCACTGGGGGAAGCTTGATGCTGAGAAGCTGATGACTGAGGGACCACCAGTGGGTAAGGAGCATCGCAAGCCCGAATTATACAATGAAGGTGTCCTGAAAGGAGCCCGCCTTGTGGCGGATCAGTGTACCAAGGACACTATATTTCCCTGAAGGCAGTCATGCCATCCTTTGTAATTCGGGATAACGACACTGTTATTATTTATTACCTGTTATATGAACATTTGTTCTTTCCTGTGCGGCCGTTTATTGTATAAATCCTGAGAGTTGGCCAGTCGTTGGCTTCTGCCCCATGTAAAAGGTACGGGGTGTTCGGGACATACCTGAACACTCTTTTATCCCATTGTTGGGTCCTTGAAGGAGGTGTTCATCACCACGAACCAGGCAATCAGACTATAGGGCTTTATCACTCTCACTTAGCCATAGGAATTCGAGTATGGTAGGCGCAGCCCCTAGTATTCGGAAGACCGTACGAGGGGCTCTAACGGCGCCTGATCAGAAAACCGATCCGTCGCACTCTGCATTTATTACGGTGTTGTGCGGAATAAATATTTAAAGATTTTACAACCTCTCGAACAGCTGACCAGCTCTCGCCATATCATGACAGTCAGTTTTCGGCTTTCTCTACTGAGGTGCTCCTCCGGAAGAACCGGGACACAATCGCAGTAGTTCTCCCAGTGCTACCTTAGCCGATAGAGCGGAATGTAAGGTACCAAAACATGGGAGCCGGGCAAACCCAACTAATGACCCAAGACATGATTCGGAGCTGATGCATATAATGCTATAAGTTCAGGGTGTCGAGCGACCAAAAAGGTGGCCGGACTTTGTTGCCATATTATGAATACTATGAAGCCCCTGGCATAGTGGGGCATAACACGATGCACGGGTGCCGTTTATGACAAAAAAGGCGTCAATGAGGAACGACGGCCGGTAAGTGTTATTTAAGTCTACGCATTGTAGTAGGGTGACATGTCTATGCATATGAGTACGGTTTATGCTTATGAAAAGAGGTGTGCTGGCGGAACCTGTCGTGGCCGGACTGGAGGAGGCTGTGTGTGGATCCGAAGTGTTTTTGGACTGTCTCCTTGGGGGGGCTACTTATGTGTTCCCGCCTTGCTCGTCCGAGCTGATTCCATGTCGCCAGTCCTGTTCTGCGTGAAAGTCAGTCTGTAAAGACAAATGCTTGGAGGTAGTTATATGTCATATGGGTGCCCGATCGGAGCCTGGTCGAGCCAGGGTGTCATGCCGTAAAGTAGCTCGGACTCCTCAGTTGGTGTCCGGGTAGTTGGCTGTCGAATCGATATTCGGTAAACGGGCACCACTCGCTATCCCAGCGGTTTTCCACTCTACAGGTGGAGTTCGTCCTTGTCCATAATCGTGACTGTGTCACGTGGGTTTGGCCTAATGTTGTACCCCATTGAGTCTAGTCAACGCGGTTCGGCCCGATATTATATGGTAGTTATTGTATAAGGGGACAATGCCAAAGACTTATTCTTTGGCGTGGTATTTGTTTGGCTACCAGAAGACAACCTCCAGGATGATGGGCCTGTAAAACTTGGCCTTTACACCGAGGATGGCATCTGTTAGAAGATGTCTATTGATGGGTTTTGATCCTCGAGCGGTCAAGACCTATCTGGCAAATTTTGACCTGGCGCAGCGAGTTTGGGCTACTATTTATGCCCGTAGGGGTTCGTGTGGGGTGTAACCCACAAACTATTCGGTTGATAGCGAGTGCAATTAAGTTGCTATGGTTGGTATTGTCCGGACGGTCGATGTGATCGAAGATGGTCGTCCGTATCTTTGTACTGCGGGGGATCCTCCTTTGACCTCACCATGTTTGGTGGTCTGGGCTTCTTGTTGTTTGAGACATCCTTTCATTGTTTCTGGCGCTCGACCGGCCGTTTTGTTTTGAGGATCCTTCATTCTCTATTGGTATGCTTGGCCGCTACTCTAGGGCTGCCATGAATTTGACATGGTTGGTCGAGTATGCTGCTCGGGCAGAATGGACCTGAGCTGTTCTTTTTCCGCTGACCGGACCGGGGGTCACGGAATTCGGCGCCAACTCCCTTGTCTTGATCGTCATCGTTATTTTTGTGACGCTTATGTCTGTTTCATCGAGGTTTATGGATGTTGCCTCGCGTTTCCAGCGTATTGCCCCGGACCGTGGTATATTGGCATCGGGGTGTGAGCTTTAGGATCTCATTCTCAGGTTGAGGTAGCGAATTGTGCTTTATGTACCCCTTGGTGGGGCGGTCGAGTCCGTACTCCTCGGTTGCCAGGACCTTGGTCCATCTGTCTGTGAGCAAATCTTGGTCAGTTTTGAGCTGCTGTTGCTTCTTTATCAGGCTTTTCACCGTGGCCATAAGCCATCGCCTAAAGCGAACTTGCTCTGCGGGATCCTCAGGCACGCCGAATTTGTCATCGGCGAGGCTCACCTCATCTTCGGAGGGGGCACGTAGTTGTCCGCCTCCAAGTATCTGTCCGTCGCCTGTACGGCCTGCTCGAGGGTAGGCTGATCGGGATTGCTTTCATCGTCGGCACCATCCGGATTGTTTTTGACTCCTGTGGCGGTATTGTTGTGGCGGGGCTTGGGGCGGCGCTGATGACGTTCATACTTTTCCTTCTTCCATGAGGGGTTGTCCTCCATTGCCTCATCGCCATTAGTTTCTTTTGGAGTGTCCACCACATATATATCATAGGAGGAGGTGGCTGTCCATCGCCCCGTGGTCAGTGGTTCCTGTTTATCCCCTACATCAGCGTCCACACCGTCGATGTCCTCAGAGTCGAAATCAAGCACGTAGGTCAAATTATCGACCGTGGCTATGAAGTGGGTGGTGGGTGGGCAACGAATTCCCTCGTCGCCTGCTTCCCACTTGAGCCGGACATAGTTCGGCCAAGAGTCTCCTAACAAAGAGAGAGACTTTAACGAGTTCAGCATGTCGCCAAAGGGCGAGTGCTGGAAGATATCCACAGTGGTGAACTCCATTACCGGTGCCCAACCAGATTCGGTGGGCTCGGGGATGCGCGAACTGGAATCTACAGTCGAACATGAGTCCAAGGGTCCGGCGTCACCGGCTTCCTTGGGGGTGAAGTCTGTGTTCGGCTCCACCGCCGATGAGTGTGCGGCCTCCGGGGCGGGGTCCATCCATCCGTCCTCGGACGACACAATCTGCCCTGGATTTAGGTCCGGGGCTCCTGCAGGTGCGATATCCCGAGTGTTGTCCGACAGCAAGTCTAAGCCATGCTCGTCGCGACTATTCGGCGCTCCACGCGTAGGCCCGAATCCGTTGAAGATCAAGTCTCCGCGGATATCGGCCGTGTAGTTCAAGTTCCAAAACCTGACCTGATAGCCAGGGGCGTAGTTGTCGATCTGCTCCGGATGGCCAAGCGAATTGGCCCGCAGTGTGAAGTCGCCGAACATGAAGATCTGTCAAGGGAGAAAAGTCTCACCATGGACCGCGTTGTTGATGATTGAAGGAGCCATCAAGCCTTGCAGCGACGACACAGAGGAACTCTCAATGAAAGTACCAATGTCGGTGTCAAAATCGGCGGATCTCGGGTAGGGGGTCCCGATCTATACGTCTAAGGCTGATGGTAACAGGAGGCAAGGGACACAATGTTTTACCCAGGTTCGGGCCCTCTCGATGGAGGTAAAACCCTACTTCCTGCTTGATTGATCTTGACGATATGAGTATTACAAGAGTTGATCTACAACGAGATTGTAGAGGCTAAACCCTAGAATCTAGCCTATGATGATTATGATTGTTCTGATCGTCCCTATACGGACCAAACCCTCCGGTTTATATAGACACCGGAGGGAGCTAGGGTTTACACAGAGTCGGTTACAAAGAATGAGATCTAATATCCGGATCACCAAGCTTGTCTTCCACGCAAAGGAGAGTCCCATCCGGACACAGGATGATGTCTTGAGTCTTGTATCTTCGTGGTCCAATAGTCCAGCCAAAGTATATAATCCGGCTGTTCGGATACCCCTAATCCAGGACTCCCTCAATGTGCTCAAAAAGCAGATCTTGAATAGGAACCCTAGGAAAGAGGGTATTGCCTTTGAGAGGAAACTCAATGCTGATGGGACCTATTGGAAACCTGAGCAGTATCCCAAAACCTCATGGGTTGCTGCGAAAGGACCTCCTGTAGATCCATGCACTCTATCTATCTTTACTTGTGATTCTTCATATTCCTCTGATGAGTCATTTGACTCCAACTATAAACTGTTTAAGAATCAGAATGGTGAAGTATTTGCTAGATATGTTGGACCTAATTGCAAGAACGGTCCCCCTATGAAGAAAATCTGGGTTCCTAAAAGGTGCCTTGAAAATCTTCAGGTGAATGCATCATGACACCACCCATGAAGAATAGGAACCCCAGATCAAATTCTTCGTATGGATCAAAATCTTCATATGGTTCCAAGTCCTCATATGGACCAAATTCTTCATATGGACCAAATTCTACACGTGGATCAAAATCCTCATATGAACATCATCATGATAACACTTTTGTTTCGCAGGGAAAGTCTAAAGGCCACGAATATGTGCATTATTCTTCAAACCATTATGTTCATAAGTCCTGGAAGAATTTCTCTGCTTATTCATATGCTTATCCTAACCACTCTTCTGTGAAACAAAGTGCACTGGCTTCAATGCCATCTTTTTCTTATGGAGCTCGCAAAATGATGAATTCTTTGCCACCCCTCCAAATGTGGGTGGTGAAGAAAAAGAACTAATCTCTTATGCAGGGTCAGGTCTCCAGACAAACTTGATCGTCTGAAGAAATTGCTGGAGACCTGAATGTGCTTGAATGGATGCAAGCTAATCATGAAGAAATGAATCACTCATTTCTCACGTCCTTATATTATTATATCTATTACTGTTGATGAAATTGATATCATATTCTTCACTGATGAAGTATATGGGCTCGTAAGTTGCACTAATTCATCTGCGAGATGAACAACCTAAAGCTACTGAGTGTGTCCTCGACAATAGATGTACAAATCACATGACCGGTGACAGGAACTTGTTGATGGACACTGATTTGTCACCATCTCATCTGAAGCATATCACCTACGCTAACAAAGGCAAAAGCAAGGTATTGGGTCTAGGTAAGGTTGCAATCTCAAAGGATAGACACATGGACAAAGTCATGCTTGTCGAGTCCTTAGGATTCAACCTCATGTCTGTCTCAATGCTTTGTGATCTTGATATGGTTGTTGTCTTTGGCAAATATCGTTGCATTATGCTGATGGAATCTGACAATTCCAAAGTCTGCAAAGGATTTAGGAAAGGAGACTTGTATATTATTGATTTCTCTGCAGGACCACAGCCTGCCACATGTCTACTTGCAAAAGCTTCAAAATGCTGGCTATGGCATCGACGACTTGGTCATGCTGGGATGAGGAACTTGCATACACTCGCGAAGAAGAAGCATGTCATTGGCATCGAGGGTGTAAAATTCCTCAAAGATCATCTTTGTGGGGTTTGTGAGGCTGGAAAGATCACCAGAGCCAAGCATCCCTCGAAGACTATCATGACCACTTCTCGTCCCTTTGAATTACTTCATATGGATCTCTTTGGCCCTACTCATTATGCCACGTTCTCTAGTTCTGCATCACTATATGGCTTCATCATATTTGATGACTATTCTCGTTACACATGGGTGCATATCATCACTTACAAAATTGAAGTGTAGTAACTCTTCAGACGATTTTCCTCAAGAGCTACTACTAACTTCGGTGTGAAGATCAAGCATATCAGGAGTGATAATGGAACGGAGTTCAAGAACACGGGCCTCGATGAATATCTTGATATACTTGGTATTACTTGATACGTCTCCAACGTATCTATAATTTTTTATTGTTCCATGCTATTATATTACCCCTTTTGGATGTTTATGGGCTTTATTTTACACATTTATATCATTTTTGGGACTAACCTACTAAACGAAGGCCCAACCCGTATTGCTGTTTTTTTTGCCTATTTTAGTATTTCGAAGAAAATGAATCAAATGGAGTCCAAATGGAATGAAACCTTTGGGAGCGTGATTTTTGGAACGAACGTGATCTGGAGAACTTGGAGTGCAAGTCAAGAATCAAACGAGGAGCCAGGAGATAGGAGGGTGCACCCACCCCTCCTGGGCGTGCCCCCTGTCTCCTAGGCCCCTCGAGCGGCCACCGACGTACTTCTTCCTCCTATATATACCTACGTACCCCGAAAACATCCAGGGAGCCAACGAAACACAATTTCCACCGCCGTAACCTTCTATATCCACAAGATCCCATCTTGGAGCCTTCGTCAACGCTCCGCCGGAGGGTGAATCGACCATGGAGGGCTTCTACATCAACACCATAGCCCCTGTGATGAGTTGTGAGTAGTTTACTACAGACCTTCGGATCCATAGTTATTAGCTAGATGGCTTCTTCTCTCTTTTTGGATCTCAATACAATGTTCTCCCCCTCTCTTGTGGAGATCTATTCGATGTCAACTCTTTTTGCGGTCTGTTTGTCGAGATCCGATGAATTGTGGGTTTATGATCAAGTTTATCTATGAGAAATATTTGAATCTCCTCTGAATTCTTTTATGTATGATTGAGTTATCTTTGCAAGTCTCTTTGAATTATCAGTTTGGTTTGGCCTACTAGATTGATCTTTCTTGCCCAGGGAGAAGTGCTTAGCTTTGGGTTCAATATTGCGGTGTCCTTACCCAGTGACAGAAAGGGTTGCAAGGCACGTATTGTATTGTTGCCATCGAGGATAAAAAGATGGGGTTTATATCATATTGCTTGAGTTTATCCCTCTACATCATGTCATCTTTCTTAATGTGTTACTCTGTTCTTATGAACTTAATACTCTAGATGCATGCTGGACAGCGGTCGATGTGTGGAGTAATAGTATTAGATGCAGGCAGGAGTCGGTCTACTTGTCACGGACGTGATGCCTATATACATGATCATGCCTAGATAATCTCATAATTACTCACTATTCTATCAATTGCTCGACAGTAATTTGTTCACCCACTGTAATACTTATGCTATCATGAGAGAAGCCACTAGTGAAACCTATGGCCCCCGGGTCTATCTTTTATCATATAAGCTTTCAATCTACTTTTATTTGCATCTTTACTTCTTGCATCTATATTATAAAATACCAAAAATATATTTATCTTATCATACTATCTCTATCATATCTCACTTCGCAAGTGGCCGTCAAGGGATTGACAACCCCTTTATTGCATTGGTTGCGAGTTCTTTGTTTGTTTGTGTAGGTGCGTGGGACTTTTGAGGAGCCTCCTACTGGATTGATACCTTGGTTCTCAAAAACTGAGGGAAATACTTAAGCTACTATTGCTGCATCACCCTTTCTTCTTCAAGGAAAACCAACGCAAGCTCAAGTTGTAGCAAGAAGGATTTCTGGTGCCGTTGCCGGCGAGGTCTTCGCTCAAGTCAAGACATAACAAGTACCCATCACAAACTCATCTCACTTGCATTTACATTATTTGCCATTTGCCTCTCGTTTTCCTCTCCCCACTTCACCCTTGCCATTTTATTCGCCCTCTCTTTCCCAATCTTCTCCTCTCTCTTTTTCGCTTGCCTTTTTCTGTTTGCTTGTGTATTGGATTACTTGTTGCCATGGTGCAAGATAATACCAAATTGTGTGATTTCTCCAATACCAATAATAATGATTTCCTTAGTACTCCGATTGCTCCTCTTAATGATGTTGAGTCTTGTGAAATCAATACTGCTTTGCTAAATCTTGTTATGAAAGATCAATTCGCCGGCCTTCCTAGTGAAGATGCCGCTACTCATCTAAACAACTTTGTTGATTTGTGTGATATGCAAAAGAAGAAAGATACGGATAATGATATTGTTCAATTGATGTTATTTCCGTTTTCACTTAGAGATCGTGCTAAAGTTTGGTTTTCTTCTTTGCCTAAAATAGTATTGATTCTTGGAACAAGTGCAAAGATGCTTTTATCTCTAAGTATTTTCCTCCCACTAAGATCATCACTCTTAGGAACGATATTATGAATTTTAAACAACTTGATCATGAGCATGTTGCCCAATCTTGGGAAAGAATGAAATTGATGATTCGCAAATGCCCTATTCATGGTTTGAATTTATGGATGATCATACAAAAATTTTATGCCGGTTTGAACTTTGCTTCTAGAAATCTTTTAGATTCGGCCGCGGGAGGCACGTTTATGGAAATCACGTTAGGAGATGCTACGAAACTTCTTTATAATATTATGGCTAATTATTCTCAATGGCACACCGAAAGATCTTCTAGTAAAAAAGTGCATGCTATAGAAGAAATCAATGTTTTGAGTGGAAAGATGGATGAACTTTTGAAGTTGTTTGCTACTAAAAATACTCCTCTTGAACCCAATGATATGCCTTTGTCTACTTTGATTGAGAATAATAATGAATCTATGGATGTGAATTTTGTTGGTAGGAATAGTTTCGGTAACAATGCTTATAGAGGAAACTTTAATTCTAGACCGTTCCCTAGTAATTCCTCTAATAATTATGGAAATTCCTACAATAATTCTTATGTTAATTTTAATAAGATGCCCTCTGATTTTGAGAATACTGTGAAAGAAATTATGATTTCTCAAAATAATTTTAATGCCTTGCTTGAAGAAAAATTGCTCAAAGTTGATGATTTGGCTAGGAACGTTGATAGAATTTCGCTTGATGTTGATTCTCTTAAACTTAGATCTACTCCTCCTAATCATGATATCAATGAGTCTCTCAAAGCAATGAGAATTTCCATTGATGAGTGCAAGGAAAGAACCGCTAGATTGCGTGCTAAAAAGATTGCTTTGTAAAAGCGTGTTCTTCTAGTTTCCATGAAAATAATGATGAAGATCTTAAAGTTATTGATGTGTCTCCTATTAGATCTTTGTTTTGCAATATGAATCTTGATAATAATGGGACTGGAGATGAGCCAACTTTAGTTAGAAGGCGTCCCAAGAATTTGGAGTTTTTAGATCTTGATGCTAAATTTGGTAAAAGTGGGATTGGAGAGGTCATGACTTTAAATAGTATTGAACCAACTATCTCGGATTTCAAGGAATTTGATTATGATAATTGTTCTTTAGAAGGTTGTATTTCCTTGTTGCAATTTGTTGTTAATTCTCCTCATGCTTATAGTCAAAATAAAGCTTTTACCAAACATATCGTGGATGCCTTGATGCAATCTTATGATGAAAAACTTAATTTGGAAGTTTCTATACCTAGAAAACTTAATGATGAGTGGGAACCTACTATAAAGATTAGAATTAAAGATCATGAGTGTTTTGCTTTGTGTGATTTGGGTGCTAGTGTTTCCACGATTCCGAAAACTTTATGTGATATTCTAGGTTTCCATGATCTTGATGATTGCTCTTTGAATTTGCAGCTTGCAGATTCCACCATTAAAAAGCCAACGGGAAGGATCAATGATGTTCTCATTGTTGCAAATAGAAATTTGGTGCACGTAGATTTTATCGTTCTTGATATAGATTGCGATCTTTCTTGACCTATTATTCTTGGTAGACCTTTCCTTAGAACGATTGGTGCGATTATCGCTATGAAGGAAGGGAATATTAGATTCCAATTTACATTAAGGAAGGGCATGGAGCACTTTCCAATAAATAAAGTCAAATTACCTTATGAATCTATCATGCGAGCTACTTATGAATTGAGTGTCAAAGATGGCACTATTTGATCTATCTTCGCTTTTATGCCTAGCTAGGGGCGTTAAACGAGAGCGCTAGTTGGGAGGCAACCCAATTTTATTTGTGTTTTTTGTTTTTGTTCCTATTTATTAATAAATTTTGCATCTACATTCTGTTTAGATGTGTTTTTATCTTTTAATTAGTGTTTGTGCCAAGTAGAACCTATAGGATAACCTATGATGATAGTTGATTTGATTCTGCTGAAAAACAAAAAACTTTGTGCGCACGAAATTAGTTTTGTTAAATCACAGAAACGTTCTTTTGCATTTATTCTTTTTTCTGCTGATCAATAGACAAATTTTCCAGGATTTCCTATTTTGGTAGGATTTTTAGAGTTCCAGAAGTTTGCGTTAGTTACAGATTGCTACAGACTGTTCTGTTTTTGACAGATTCTGTTTTTCGTGTGTTGTTTGCTTATTTTGATGCATCTATGGCTAGTAAAATAGTTTATACACCATAGAGAAGTTGGAATAAAATAGTTTTAACACCAAAATAAATAAAGAATGAGTTCATTAAAGTACCTTATGTGGTGGTTTTATTTTCTTTCACTAACGGAGCTTATGAGATTTCCTGTTGAGTTTTGTGTTGTGAAGTTTTCAAGTTTTGGGTAAAGCTTTCATGGACTATGGAATAAGGAGTGGCAAGATCCTAAGCTTTGGGATGCCTAAGGAACCCCAAGATATTCAAGAATAGCCAAAAGCCTAAGCTTGGAGATGCCCCGGGAAGGTATCCCTTCTTTCATCTTCGTTCATCGGTAACTTTACTTGGAGCTATATTTTTATTCGCCACATGATATGTGTTTTGCTTGGAGCATCGTGTATTATATTAGTCTTTGCTTTTTAGTTTAACACAATCATCCTTTATGTAAACACCTTTTTGGAGAAGCCCACTTGATTAGAATTTGCTAGAATACTCTATGTGCTTCACTTATATCTTTTGAGCTTGATAGTTTTTGCTCTAGTGCTTCACTTATACCTTTTAGAGCACGGAGGTGGCTTAATTTTGAAGAAATTGCTAGTCTCTCATGCTTCACTTATATTATGTTGAGAATATTTTAGAACAGTATGGTATTTTCTATGGTTATAAAATTGGTCCTAGAATGGTAGGCATCCAAGTTGGGTATAATAAAAACTATCATAGAAAGTGCATAAAACACTAGGATCAATCTAATGCTTGATAATTGTTTTGAGATATAGAGGTAGTAATGTTAGAGTCATGCTAGTGGGTAATTATGAAATTGAGAAATACTTTTGTTGAAGTTGGCAAGTCCCGTAGCATGCACGTATGGTAAAAGTTGTGTGAAAAATTTGTTGAATGAGGTGCTCTTTTAATTTCCTTCCTTATGAGTGGAGGTCGGGATCGCGCGATGGTTAACTCCTACCAACCCTTCCCCTAGGAGCATGCGTAGTAGTACTTTGCTTCGAGGGCAAGTAGACTTTTGCAAAAAGTATATGAGTTCTTTACGACTAATGTGAGTCCATGGATATACGCACACTCATCCTTCCACTTTGCTAGCCTCTATTATACCGCGCAACTTTTGCTGGTATCATGCACTAATCATTTACCTTCCTCAAAATAGCCACCATACCTACCTATTATGGCTTTTCCATAGTCATTCTGAGATATATTGCCATGCAACTTTCCCCTGTTCCGTTTATTATGAAACGTTCCATCATTGTCATATTGATCTTTGCATGATCATGTAGTTGACATCGTATTTATGGCAAGGCCACCTTCATAATTTTCATACATGTAGCTCTTGATTCATTGCATATCCCAATACCCCGCCGGAGGCATTCATATAGAGTCATATCTTGTTCTAGCTTTGAGTTGTAATTCTTGAGTTGTAAATCAAAAGGTGTGATGATCTTCATTATTAGAGCATTGTCTCAGTGAGGAAAGGATGATGAAGACTATGATTCCCCCAAAAGTCAGGATGAGACTTCAGACTTTAAAAAGAAAAAAAGAAAAAAATGCCAAAAAAAAGAGGAGAAATGCCAAAAAAAAGAAATAAAAAAAGAGAAAAAAGAGAAAAAATAAAATGAGAGAAAAAGAGAGAAGGGACAATGCTATTATCTCTTTTCTACACTTGTGCTTCAAAGTAGCACCATGGTCTTCATGATAGAGAGTCTCCTATGTTGTCACTTTCATATACTAAGTGAGAAATTTTCATTATAGAACTTGGCTTGTATATTCCAATTATGGGCTTCCTCAAAATGCCCTAGGTCTTCGTGAGCAAGCAAGTTGGATGCACATCCACTTAGTTTCTTTTGTTGAGCTTTCATATATTTATAGCTCTAGTGCATCCGTTGCATGGCAATCCCTACTCACTCACATTTATATCTATTGATGGGCATCTCCATAGCCCATTGATATGCCTAGTTGATGTAAGACTATCTTCTCCCTCTTTTTTGTCCTCACAACCACCACCATATACCACCATAGTGCTATGTCCATGGCTTGCGCTCATGTATTGCGTAAGAGTTGAAAAAGCGGAAGCGCGTTAAAAAGTATGAACCAATTGCTTGGCTGAAACTGGGTTTGTGCATGATGGGAGTATTTTGTGTGATGAAAATGAAGCATGGCCTAACTATAAGATTCTGTAGGGATAAGCTTTCTTTGGCTATGCTATTTTGATAGGACATGATTATTTGTTGGTATGCTTCGAAGCATTATTATTTTTATGTTTTATAAGCTTTTATCTTGAATCATTTGGATCTGAACAATCATGCCACAATAAAGAAAATTACATTGAGAATTATGCTAGGTAGCATTCCACTACAAAATTTCTGTTTTTATCATTTACCTACTCGAGGACGAGCAGGAATTAAGCTTGGGGATGCTTGATACATCTCCAACGTATTTACAATTTTTGATTATTCCATGCTAATATATTACCCCTTTTGGATGTTTATGGGCTTTATTTTACACATTTATATCATTTTTGGGACTAACCTACTAACCGGAGGCCCAGCCCGTATTGTTGTTTTTTTGCCTATTTCAGTATTTCGAAGAAAAGGAATATCAAACGGAGTCCAAACGGAATGAAACCTTCGAGAGCGTGATTTTTGGAACGATTGTGATCCGCAGAACTTGGAGTGCAAGTCAAGAAGCAAACAAGGCGGCCAGGAGATAGGAGGGCGCGCCCACCCCTCCTGGGTGCGCCCCCTGTCTCCTGGGCCCCTCGAGCGGCCACCGACGTACTTCTTCCTCCTATATATACCTACTTACCTCGAAAACATCCAGGGAGCCAACGACACACAATTTCCACCGCCGTAACCTTCTATATCCGCGAGATCCCATCTTGGAGCCTTCGCCGGTGCTCTGCCGGAGGGGGAATTGACCATGGAGGGCTTCTACATCTACACCATAGCCCCTCTGATGAGTTGTGAGTAGTTTACTACAAACCTTCGGGTCCATAGTTATTAGCTATATGGCTTCTTCTCTCTTTTTGGATATCAATACAATGCTCTCCCCCTCTCTTGTGGAGATCTATTCGATGTAAACTCTTTTTGCGGCGTGTTTGTTGAGATCCGATGAATTGTGGGTTTATGATCAAGTTTATCTATGAGAAATATTTGAATCTCCTCTAAATTCTTTTATGTATGATTGAGCTATCTTTGCAAGTCTCTTCGAATTATCGGTTTGGTTTGGCCTACTAGATTGATCTTTCTTGCCATGGGAGAAGTGCTTAGCTTTGGGTTCAATCTTGTGGTGTCCTTACCTAGTGACAGAAAGGGTTGCAAGGCACGTATTGTATTATTGCCATCGAGGATAAAAAGATGGGGTTTATATCATATTGCTTGAGTTTATCCCTCTACATCATGTCATCTTTCTTAATGTGTTACTCTGTTCTTATGAACTTAATACTCTAGATGTGTGCTGGACAACGGTCGATGTGTGGAGTAATAGTAGAAGATGCAGGCAGGAGTCGGTCTACTTGTCACAGACGTGATGCCTATATACATCATAATGCCTAGATAATCTCATAATTATTCGCTTTTCTATCAATTGCTCGACAGTAATTTGTTCACCCACTGTAATACTTATGCTATCTTGAGAGAAGCACTAGTGAAACCTATGGCCCCCGGGTCTATCTTTTACTATATAAGCTTTCAATCTACTTTTATTTGCATCTTTACTTTTTGCATCTATATTATAAAATACCAAAAATATATTTATCTTATCATACTATCTCTATCAGATCTCACTTTCGCAAGTGGTCGTGAAGGGATTGACAACCCCTTTATTGTGTTGGTTGCGAGTGATACGTCTCCAACGTATCTATAATTTTTGATTGCTCCATGCTACTTTATCTACTGTTTTGGACTATATTGGGCTTTATTTTCCACTTTTATATTACTTTTGGGACTAACCTATTAACCGGAGGCCCTGCCCAAAATTGCTGTTTTTTTGCCCTTTTCAGTATTTTGAAGAAATAGAATATCAAACGGAGTCCAAACGGAATGAAACCTTCAGGATCGTGATTTTCCAACCGAACGTGATCCAGGAGACTTGGACCCTACTCCAAGCAGTGCCAGAGGAGGTCACGAGGGTGGAGGGCGCCCCCCCTGGGAGCGCCCCCTACCTCGTGGGCCCCTCGGTGCTCCACCGACATACTCCTTCCTCCTATATATACCTACGTATCCCCGAACGATCAGAACAGGAGCCAAAAACCTAATTCCACCGCCGCAACCTTTTGTATCCACGATATCCCATCTTGGGGCCTGTTCCGGAGCTCCGCCGGAGGGGGCATCCACCACGGAGGGCTTCTACATCATCACCATAGCCCCTCCGATGAAGTGTGAGTAGTTTACTTCAGACCTTCGGGTCCATAGCTAGTAGCTAGATGGCTTCTTCTCTCTTTTTGGATCTCAATACAATGTTCTCCCCCTCTCTCGTGGAGATCTATTCGATGTAATCTTCTTTTTGCGTTGTGTTTGTTGAGACCGATGAATTGTGGGTTTATGATCCAGTATTATCTATGGAAAATATTTGATTCTTCTCTGAATTCTTTTGTGTATGATTGAGTTATCTTTGCAAGTCTCTTTGAATTATCCTTTTTGGTTTGGCCAACTAGATTGGTAGTCCTTGCAATGGGAGAAGTGCTTAGCTTTGGGTTCAATCTTGCGGTGTCCTTACCCAGTGACAGAAGGGGCAGCAAGGCACGTATTGTATTGTTGCCATTGAGGATAACAAGATGGGGTTTTTATCATATTGCATGAATTTATCCCTCTACATCATGTCATCTTGCTTATGGCGTTACTCTGTTTTTAACTTAATACTCTAGATGCATGCTGGATAGCGGTCGATGAGTGGAGTAATACTAGTAGATGCAGAATTGTTTCAATCTACTTGTTTTGGACGTGATGCCTATATACATGATCATTGCCTAGATATACTCATAACTATGCTCAATTCTGTCAATTGCTCAACAGTAATTTGTTCACCCACCGTAGAATACTTATGCTCTTGAGAGAAGCCACTAGTGAAACCTATGGCCCCCGGGTCTATTCTCATCATATCAATCTATATCACTTTATTTACTTGCTTTGTTTTTACTTTGCCTTTACTTTTTTACTTTGCATCTATCTATCAAAAATACAAAAAATATTATCTCTATCAGATCTCACTCTCGTAAGTGACCGTGAAGGGATTGACAACCCCTAAGCGTTGGTTGCGAGTTGCTATCGTTTTGTGTAGGTACGAGGGACTTGTGCGTGGTCTCCTACTAGATTGATACCTTGGTTCTCAAAAACTGAGGGAAATACTTACGCTACTTTGCTGCATCATCCTCTCCTCTTCGGGGAAATCCAACACAGTGCTCAAAAGGTAGCAAGAAGAATTTCTAGCGCCGTTGCCGGGGAGGCTCACGCAAGCAAGTCAACCATACCAAGTACCCATCGCAATCCCTATCTCTCGCATTACATTATTTGTCATTTGCCTCCCGTTTTCCTCTCCCCCACTTCACCCTTGCCGATTTATTTGCCCTCTCTTTCCCAATCTCCTCCTCTCTTTCGCGTTTGCCTTTTCTCGTTGCCTTTCTGATTGCTCTTGTGTTAGTTTGCCCATTTGTTGCGATGGCTCTACCTAGATTTGGTGACATTCACCTTATAAGACTAGAGGAGATCGAAAGCAATGTTAGAAAGTTTATGGTTTTGCAATTTGAGCACAATAATTTCTTTAGAAAGGAACTTAAGGAACAAAAAAGTTTTATGAGCTTTATGAATAAAGAACTCGATGATATGTCTAAAGAATTTGATGGTATAAGGGCCCAAATTGCTCGTCTTGAAAAGATGACCGCTGAAATTTGGGATATGCAAGCTACCTTAGTCAATAAGATGGTCGCTAAACCAAATTCCTATGAAAATCAAGATGAAGATCTAAAAGTTATTGATGTGTCCCCCATTAAATCTTTGTTTTGCAATATGAATCTTGATGAATCTGAAGATTGTCTTCCTTTACCTAGAAGGCATTCTAAGAATTCAGAGTTTCTAGATCTTGATGATGAAATTGATGAAAGTGGGATTGAAATAAATAAAAACCGTGATGTTGCTAAACCCACTATTTTGGATCTCAAGGAATTTAATTATGAAAATTGCTCTTTGATTGGTTGTATTTCCTTGTTGCAATCCGTGCTAGATTCTCCACATGCTTATAGTCAAAATAAGGCCTTTACCGAACATATTGTTGATGCTTTGATGCAATCTTATGAAGAAAAACTTGAGTTGAAAGTTTATATCCCTAGAAAACTCTATGATGAATGGGAACCTACTATTAAAATTAAAATTAAAGATTTTGAGTTTCATGCTTTGTGTGATTTGGGTGCTAGTGTCTCTACTATTCCCAAAACTTTATGTGATTTGCTAGATTTCCGTGATTTTGATGATTGCTCTCTAAACTTGCATCTTGCGGATTCCACTATTAAAAAACCTATGGTAAGAATTAATGATGTTCTTATTGTTGCAAATAGGAATTATGTGCCCGTAGATTTTATCGTTCTTGATATATATTGCAATCCTTCATGTCCTATTATTCTTGGTAGACCTTTCCTTAGAACGATTGGTGCAATTATTGATATGAAGGAAGGGAATATTAGATTCCAATTTCCCTTAAAGAAGGGTATGGAACACTTCCCTAGAAAGAAAATAAAATTACCATATGAATCTATAATGAGAGCCACTTATGGATTGCCTACCAAAGATGGCAATACCTAGATCTATCCTTGCTTTTATGCCTAGCTAGGGGCGTTAAACGATAGCGCTTGTTGGGAGGCAACCCAATTTTATTTTGTGTTTTGTGTATTTTTGTTTTTTCTTATGTTTAGGAATAAATAATCCATCTAGCCTCTGTTTGGATGTGGTTTTATGTTTTAATTAGTGTTTGTGCCAAGTAGAACCTATAGGATAACCTACGATGATAGTTGATTTGATTCTGCTGAAAAACAGAAACTTTGCGCGCACGAATTTAGTTATGATAAATCACAGGAACGTGATTTTGTGTTGATTCTTTTTTCTGCTTATCAATAAACAAATTGTCCAGGACTTCCTATTTTGGTAGAATTTTTAAAGTTCCAGAAGTTTGCGTTAGTTACAAATTGCTACAGAATGTTCTGTTTTTGACAGATTCTGCTTTTCGTGTGTTGTTTGCTTATTTTGATGAATCTATGCCTAGTAAATTAGTTTATAAACCATAGAGAAGTTGTAATACAGTAAGTTTAACACCAATATAAATAAATAATGAGTTCATTACAGTACCTTGAAGTAGTCTTTTGTTTTCTTTCTCTAACGGAGCTCACGAGATTTCTGTTGAGTTTTGTGTTGTGAAGTTTTCAAGTTTTGGGTGAATTCTTTTGATGGATTATGGAACAAGGAGTGGAAAGAGTGTCACGCCCAATATGCGACCCTATCCAAAAGGAACTCGAAGGTCCCACCAAGGATAGACCCGCATATTGAAACGCTTTTGCAAGGTGGATATCATTACATCAACATTACATAATAGATGGGGATACATAAAAAAGGCATACAATGCCACACAAATAAAACATAATATTACAAAAGAGCACCATCCGACTACGGATGAAACACAAACAGAAACTCAAACGACATCCACCCTGCTAGCCTAGGCTGCCGACCTGGAACCTATCCCCTGATCGAAGAAGAAGCAGAAGAAGAACTCCAAACAAGCAAACATCGCTCTCGCGTCATGATCATCGAATAACCTGTACCTGCAACTATTGTTGTAGTAATCTGTGAGCCACGAGGACTCAGCAATCCCATTACCATGGGTATCAAGACTAGAAAAGCTTAATGGGAAAGGAAGGGGTAAAGTGGTGAGGTTGCTGCAGCGGCTAAGCAAATATGGTGGCTAACATACGCAAATAAGAGCGAGAAGAGAAGCAAAGGAACGGTCGTGAAGCTAGCAATGATCAAGAAGTGATCCTGAACACCTACTTACATCAAACATAACCCAGAAACCGTGTTCACTTCCCGGACTCCACCAAAAAGAGACCATCACGGCTACACACGCGGTCGATGCATTTTAATTCGGATCTGGTGTCAAGTTATCTACAACCATACATTAACAAATTCCCATCTGCCACATAACCACGGGCATGGCTCTCGAAAGTTTATACCTTGCAGGGGTGTCCCAACTTAGCCCATGATAAGCTCTCGCGATCAACGAAGGATATTCCTTCTCCCAGGAAGACCCGATCAGTCTCGGAATCCCGGTTTATAAGACATTTCGACAATGGTAAAACAAGACCAGCAAAGCCGCCCGATGTGCCGACAATCCCGATAGGAGCTGCACATATCTCGTTCTCAGGGCAACACCGGATAAGCGAAGCGTATAGGTACCGACGTAACCCAAGTTGCCAAGGGATGGTCCCGCACGGTGCTCTAGTTTGGACCAACACTTAGACAAGCATTGGCCCGAGGGGGCTAAAATAAAGATGACCCTTGGGTTAATTACTCCCAAGGGAAAAGTAGGTGGTGGTGAGGCAAATGGTAAAACCAAGGTTGGGCCTTGCTGGAGGAGTTTTATTCAAAGCGAACTATCAAGGGGTCCCATAAATCACCCGACCGCGTAAGGAACGCAAAATCTAGGAACATAACACCGGTATGACGGAAACTAGGCGGCAAGAGTGGAACAAAACACCAGGCATAAGGCCGAGCCTTCCACCCTTTACCAAGTATATAGATGCATTAATTAAATAAGAGATATTGTGATATCCCATCAAAATCCTGTCCACCATGGAGCAATCTTCAACTTCACCTGCAACTAACAATGCTATAAGAGGGGCTGAGCAATGCGGTAACATAGCCAAACAACGGTTTGCTAGGAATGGTGTCAAAGGTTAGAGGTTCATGGCAATTTGGGGAGGCTTGAAAACAAGTGATAGGAAGTGCAGCATAGCGATAGAACGAAGCAACTAGCATAGCAATGATAGTAGTGAGATCCAGGGTAGCCGTCATATTGCCTGAAATCCCACAAGGAAGAAGAAAGAGTCCATGAAGAAGATGAAGCCATGAAGACGAACCAAGCGTAGACGAATGAATCCTCACGATCGCAACGAAACGGGAACTATGGAGAAGAAGCACACAACATAGTAAACACTCCACACATAGACAAGACATGATGCACAACCAAGCATGATGCATGAGAAAGCTAGATGAGGCTACTCATGGCAAGAGATGATGCAAACAAGAACAACAAATCAAGGCAAGTTTAAATGAGGCCGGAAACAACATATAACAATTCTGGTAAGTCCTCATATGCAAGTTTCAAAGTTGGTCCAGATCTGAATAAACCTTATGTTCAAGTTGTTAAACAACAAGTTAAGATGCACCAAGATGATCTACACGAAATTCTAGTCAAGTTACATATAAAGTTCATTAGATTCGGAGCTACGGCCTAGAAGATATGAGCAAAACAAGTTAAACATGGCATTGATGCAAAATGCATACAAACATCAAGCAAACACCTCAAAATAAGGATGCAACATGATAATATGAAACTTCATGCAAAATCAAGCAAGTTTCATATAGAGCACACTCAAAACGGAGCAACGGTTCAACACATACACTCTATACAAGGTTAAAGGACAAGCTGTCCAAAACAACAACTAGGCATATTGCAAGCACCAAAACAACATGCTACAGCAACTCAACGTAAGAATAAAAGGCATGGGCATGAAGTACAGGTAAAGCATGACAAAAGATGAACACTGAGCTATCTCCAGAAATCACTAGAACATGCTCAAAAGGACATGGCAAGATTGCAAAATAACAGTTTCAGACATAGCAGAAATAACATCAGGTTGCAATGTTTAGAGCAAGCAAACATCATGCTACAGGATCATATAATGGCAAACAAAGGCATGGCATGAATCTACTAATTGCATAGAAAAAAAGACCCTTACTGACCATGAGCCAAAAAGGAACAGAAGATGTGATGGCACCCATGTAAACATGGCAAATGATATGACAGATTCATACATGGCAGGAACAACAATAAGTAGGCACGTTGGTGAGCTTGAACCACTCACCACAGAGCATAAATGGCATGACAAGGTTACCAACAGTAAGAATAAATGTTTGAGAAGCTAAGCATGGCAAGAACAAGTTCATAGGGTGCATGGATCACTAACAACAACCATGACAACATTGAACTTAATGTTAACTCGCTGACAGCAACATTATTTAGCAATTTGAGAGCAAGAGAACAACAAGTTACATCAGGCTATAAATGCAACCAGGGGCATGAATGGATAGAGCATGACATGTATAACAAAACATCCTTCGTGAACATCTCCAGATTATGCATGGAATGACTTGTATCAGCAGGTTTACATAGCAACAAAATATAACAGAATCAGCCTAGCAAAACAGCAACAACAAGTACTCTACTTAACAAGCTCGATGCACTCAGTACAAGACTCACAAAAATACATGGATGGCACCACTGTAAAGATGGCATGGCATAGCACAAAACACATGTAGAGCTCATGCTCATAGGATACACACATCAAACATGGCAAAAATGACAAATGAGCATGTTCTGTTAACAGGCAGCAGATAACATTATATAGCACTCTTGCAACGATAATTCAGGCATCAAGATGGACTCAAATGAACATGATGCAATGGAATGAAATGAAGTACTCGTCGATGCGAACAATTTGACTTATTACACGCACGAAACAGAGTAGTATGCAGCAAGTTATGGTGCGATGAACAAGGCTCCAGAATGCAAAAATATTGGGGACTTAGTAGTTTTCAGGGTCAACCTTGTGGATCCGGATCTGGCGCGGTTTCGAAGATGGCCGGAGTAGTCGCCGGAGCTCGTGAGGGGAGGCGGCCGGAGTCAAGGGAGGTGGCCGGAGAGGGGTCAGGGCGCCTGATCCGGGGGCCGGCGAGGTCCGGGGCGGCGCGGAGCGCGACCGGAGGTGAGCTGCCTCGGGCGCGGCAAGGATCCCGGGCGGCGGGGCCCCGGCGAGGCGGGCCACGGCGGGGAGGTGCCGGCGGGGTGAAGGCGGCGGGGCGGTCGGAGTCGGGCTCCGGCGATGACG
>NC_041391.1:511282251-511300596 GCF_002162155.2 Triticum dicoccoides
GGGCGGACGGCGGCGGCGGTGCGGGCTCGCGCGGGCCCGATCCGGGTCCCGCGGGCCATGCGGTGGTGGGAGGAGAGAGAGTGTGAGGTGGCGGCGAGCGGTTGGAGGAGAGCGGCGGCGGGGTGACGTGGCGGCCGGCGAATGGTCGGAGTGAGGTGGCCGGCGGACATGTCCGGCTCGGGTGGACGTGTCCGGCGGCGCGAGGAGCGGGGCTAGGGTTAGGGGAAGGATTCATCCGCGAAAAATGGAGGGGAGGACTTATTTATAGATTCTGGGAGCTAGGAGAGTCCAAATGAGGAGCGGTTTTTGCCCACACGATCATGATCGAATGACCGAGAGCATGGAGGGGAGTTTGCTGGGTTTTGGGCCACTTCGGAGGGGTGTTGGGCTGCACACAAAAGAGGCTTTTACGGTTACCCGGTTAACCGTTAGAGTACCAAATGACCTCCAAATGGCACGAAACTTGACATGCGGTCTACCGGTGCTATACCAAAGCCGCTTGGCAAACCTCGGTCCATTCCGAGAACGTTTAACACCCGCACAAGAGAAGAGGAAAAAAGGGGACGCCGTATGACATAGGAGTGCCGGATTGCAAAACGGACAACGGGGAAAATGCATCGGATGCATGAGACGAACATATATGCAAAATGAGATGCACATGATGACATGGCAAAATGCAACACGCAAGCAAATAACATGGCAAAGACGGCGAATAACTGGCGGACACCTGGCGCATCGAATCTTGGCGTTATAACACTCCTCCACTAACAAGAGATCTCGTCCCGAGATCTTAGGACCAAGGCGGAAGGGAAAAGGATGAGGTGAAACAAGAACTCAAGAGAAGAAGCAAAGAACCGAGAGCACTCGAGAAGAAGAGAGGAATGACGAGAATGACGAGAATCGAAAGCTCACGGAATCAGATGGACTATGAAACCACTCCGGTTAGAACGAGATAAGAAACGAATAAGACTGGAAGAATTTAGGCAGCACTCTGGCTGAACATGGAGAAAATAGAACATGAACTTGAGAGAATGGAAATGATACTTGATGAAGACATGACACAAAACCTCCGGAAAGAATTGAAAGAGTTGATTGAAAAGAATGGAGAAGACAATGACAACTCGTGCCACGAATGAAATTGAAAGCATCTTAGAAGAAAGGATTGGACGGAGTTGTTGAGAAAATCAACAACGAAAAGAAATAAGCTTGTTGTGGACTTATGGATAACATCTCAAAATTATGAGGTGATAACCAACCACAAGCAGAAAAGATTAAATAGCTGAGAAGAACGAAGAAATGCAAAACTCCACTTCAAAAGAATACGGAGAATTAATTGCACTTCGAGATGCGAGAAGAGAAGATACTTGAACTCCTTGAACAAGAATATTGATGCACACTTGAAGAATGAATTAAATTATGATGAGCCACCTTGAAGAACTCTGGTAAACAAAAGACAATGAGATAGAATTGAAGGATGAAAGAATAAGATTAAAGCTTGCGGTGATTTAGATGGAGGTTCCGACGAGATGGCTGAGGAAACTTTGAACTCCGGAAAAGAAAAGATGAAACACTTGAAACTAGAATATATTCATCAAGAACAAACTCTGAAGGAAGGGATTACTCACTTGGATGAAATAAGAATAAGATTTATTGTATGCTTATCCTTCATCAAATTAAATTGATGACAAGCAATGGATTTAGCATGCTACTTATCCTTCTTGAAAAGGATTTAGAAGTACATATCGCAAACTTGAGAATGTCTTCATGAACCACCGGTAGGATTGAAAAGAACGAATGAATTAATATGATAATCAAAGAAAAAGAATCTTGAACGAGCCACCGTAGAAATGAAAATGAACGAAGAAAAGAGAAAGAATCGCCGGGAAGAATTAGAAGAACAAATATACTTGAGGGGATTTAGATGCAAGAGAACAAAGAGATCATGAGCTGATTAAAGAACACTTGAACGAAGCACCGGGATAATTGGATAATGGTAGCTGAAATGTGAGGACAAAGAATTCTTCTGGAACGATGGCCTCCGATGAAAAGAAATAGAAATCAACTCTTGAAATGCTCCGGATGGTTGAGAAAAAGGAATTTCTGACAAACGGAATAATTTGAGAGGGTAACAAGAAGTTAGAACCATGAATCTTTGGGAGAACGGGCAAGATTTAGAGGAAAAACTCTTCTTCGGTCTTCAAATGATGACGAGAAACACCACCAAAATTACTTAGATACTATGGTAGACTGACAAGCGAAGAGGTTGAGCCAACAATGAAAGCATTTGAAAACAATCTTGGAGAAGGCATGTGACTCATGAAATTCATTCTTACGTCACACTTGAAAAGAATTGAGAATAACTCCGCGGGAATTAGAAGAGTCAGGTAAGATCCTGGGGAAAAAATCTGTGGGTTAGGGCCCACTAAAAGAAAAACACCGTTGGAAAGGGATGTTGAACAGATAGATGATGCACCGGAACAATTGGAATATTTGAATGAGGTAACAACCTCGAATTAATTGGAACACAGACGAATCTTCTGAGATGTCTTCCGAACTCCGGAATGATAAACTGGCGAGAGGCAAATGAGCAAGGAGAACACTCGATCCAAGGAAAAGAATGTGATCAACCCGAAAAAAAACTTGAATTGAGTGCACCAGAAAAAGAAAGGGATGAAGAATGACGAACGAGACCAGAATTCACCGGTTGAAATAATTGAGGAAAACTGAAGAGGCTCCACATGAATGAAATTGATGGTCGAAACAAACTCAGACTCCGGGAAGAAGAGGGTGGGAGGGCAAGAAAACAAAGGCAACTTGGAAGGGGGAACTGACGAATATCTTGAAGAGAAAACACCGGTTGAAATCATTGAAGAAAGAAAGCAAAGACTTCGCACGAGTAGGATGGATACTCGATTACGGACTCCGGTTCCGAGAAGAAAATGGGTGGGCGGGTGGGAAAAATAGCTGAGGATTGAACTTGACAACGATAAAGAGGCTCGAGTCAACTTGACGAGAGATGCACCAGACAAAAGAGGATGGACAACTCACGAAACTAACTACGTGATCCTAAAGAAAAATTTGAACGGGAAGAGGACTAATTCAAAACACCTACGTCAAGATTCCTCACCAGAGCGACGAAGGGGGCTTCTGATATAACTAGACTCCAAAAACAGTTTTCTTCTAGACTCAACAACGGCCAAACTACATGATTAATCAAGGGGGCTCCTAGGGTCGGTCGAGGCTCTGATACCAACTTGTCACACCCAATATGCGACCCTATCCAAAAGGAACTCGATGGTCCCACCAAGGATAGACCCGCATATTGAAACGCTTTTGCAAGGTGGATATCATTACATCAACATTACATAATAGATGGGGATACATAGAAAAGGCATACAATGCCACACAAATACAACATCATCTTACAAAAGAGCACCATCCGACTACGGATAAAACATAAACAGAAACTCAAACGACATCCACCCTGCTAGCCCAAGCTGCCGACCTGGAACCTATCCCCTGATCGAAGAACAAGCAGAAGAAGAACTCCAAACAAGCAAACATCGCTCTTGCGTCATGATCATCGAATAACCTGTACCTGCAACTGTTGTTGTAGTAATATGTGAGCCACGAGGACTCAGCAATCCCATTACCATGGGTATCAAGACTAGCAAAGCTTAATGGGAAAGGAAGGGGTAAAGTGGTGAGGTTGCAGCAGCGGCTAAGCAAGTATGGTGGCTAACATACGCAAATAAGAGCGAGAAGAGAAGCGAAGGAACGGTCGTGAAGCTAGCAATGATGAAGAGGTGATCCTGAACACCTACTTAGGTCAAACATAACCCAGAAACCGTGTTCACTTCCCGGACTCCACCGAAAGGAGACCATCACGGCTACACACGTGGTTGATGCATTTTAATTCGGATCTGGTGTCAAGTTATCTACAACCGGACATTAACAAATTCCCATCTGCCACATAACCGCGGGCATGGCTCTCGAAAGTTTATACCCTGCAGGGGTGTCCCAACTTAGCCCATGATAAGCTCTCGCGATCAACGAAGGATATTCCTTCTCCCAGGAAGACCCGATCAGTCTCGGAATCCCGTACTACAAGCCATTTCGACAATGGTAAAACAAGACCAGCAAAGCCGCCAGATGCGCCGACAATCCCGATAGGAGCTGCACATATCTCGTTCTCAGGGCAACACCGGATAAGCGAAGCGTACAGGTACCGACGTAACCCAAGTTGCCAAGGGATGGTCCCGCACGGTGCTCTAGTTTGGACCAACACTTAGACAAGCACTGGCCCGGGGGGGGCTAAAATAAAGATGACCCTTGGGTTAATTACTCCCAAGGGAAAAGTAGGTGGTGGTGAGGCAAATGGTAAAACCAAGGTTGGGCCTTGCTGGAGGAGTTTTATTCAAAGCGAACTGTCAAGGGGGTCCCATAAATCACCCGGCCGTGTAAGGAACGCAAAATCAGGGAACATAACACCGGTATGACGGAAACTAGGGCGGCAAGAGTGGAACAAAACACCAGGCATAAGGCCAGCCTTCCACCCTTTACCAAGTATATAGATGCATTAATTAAATAAGAGATATTGTGATATCCCAACAAAATCCTGTCCACCATGGAGCAATCTTCAACTTCACCTGCAACTAACAACACTATAAGAGGGGCTGAGCAATGCGGTAACATAGCCAAACAACGGTTTGCTAGGAAGGGTGTGAAAGGTTAGAGGTTCATGGCAATTTGGGGAGGCTTGAAGAACAAGTGATAGGAAGCACAACATACCGATAGAACGAAGCAACTAGCATAGCAATGATAGTAGTGAGATCCAGGGTAGCGGTCATCTTGCCTGAAATCCCGCAAGGAAGAAGAACGAGTCCATGAAGAAGATGAAGCCACGAAGACGAACCAAGCGTAGACGAAAGAATCCTCACGATCGCAACGAAACGGGAACTATCGAGAAGAAGCACACAACATAGTAAACACACCACACATATACAGGACATGATGCACAACCAAGCATGATGCATGAGAAATCTAGATGAGGCTACTCATGGCAAGAGATGATGCAAACAAGAACAACACATCAAGGCAAGTTTAAATGAGGCCGGAAACAACATATAACAATTCCGGTAAGTCCTCATATGCAAGTTTCAAAGTTGGTCCAGATCTGAATAAACCTTATGTTCAAGTTGTTAAACAACAAGTTAAGATGCACCAAGATGATCTACACGAAATTCTAGTCAAGTTACATATAAAGTTCATTAGATTCGGAGCTACGGCCTAGAAGATATGAGCAAAACAAGTTAAACATGGCATTGATGCAAAATGCATACAAACATCAAGAAAACACCTCAAAACAAGGATGAAACATGATAATATGAAACTTCATGCAAAATCAAGCAAGTTTCGTATAGAGCACACTCAAAATGGAGCAACGGTTCAACACATACACTCTATACAAGGTTAAAGGACAAGCTGTCCAAAACAACAACTAGGCATATTGCAAGCACCAAAACAACATGCTACAGCAACTCAACGTAAGAACAAAAGGCATGGGCATGAAGTACAGGTAAAGCATGACAAAATATGAACACTGAGCTATCTCCAGAAATCACTAGAACATGCTCAAAAGGACATGGCAAGATTGCAAATAATAACAGTTTCAGACATAGCAGAAATAACATCAGGTTGCAATGTTTAGAGCAAGCAAACATCATGCTACAGGATCATATCATGGAAAACAAAGGCATGGCATGAATCTACTAATTGCATAGAACAAAAGATCCTTACTGACCATGAGCCGAAAAGGAACAGAAGATATGATGGCACCCATGTAAACATTGAAAATGATATGACGCATTCATACATGGCAGGAACAACAATAAGTAGGCATGTTGGTGAGCTTGAACCACTCACCACAGAGCAATACATGGCATGACAAGGTTACCAACAGTAAGAATACATGTGTGAGAAGCTAAGCATGGCAAGAAAAAGTTCATAGGGTGCATGGGTCACTAGCAACAACCATGGCAACATTGAACTTAATGTTAACAGGCTGACAGCAACATTATTTAGCAATTTGAGAGCAAGAGAACAACAAGTTACAGCAGGCTATAAATGCAACTAGGGGCATTAATGGATAGAGTATGACATGTATAACAAAACATCCTTAGTGAACATCTCCAGATTATGCATGGAATGACTTGTAGCAGCAGGTTTACATAGCAACAAAATATAACAGAATCAGCCTAGCAAAACAGCAACAGCAAGTACTCTACTTAACAAGCTCGATGCACTCAGTAAAAGACTCACAAAAATACATGGATGGCACCACTATAAAGATGGCATGGAATAGCACAAAACACATGTAGAGCTCATGCTCATAGGATGCACACATCAAACATGGAAAAATGACAAATGAGCATGTTCTGTTAACTGGCAGTAGACAACATTTTATAGCACTCTTGCAACGATGATTCAGGCATCAAGATGGACTCAACTGAACATGATGCAATGGAATGAAATGAAGTACTCGTCGAGACGAACAATTTGAAATATTACACGCACGAAACAGAGCAGTATGCATCAAGTTATGGTGCGATGAACAAGGCTCCAGAATGCAAAAATATTAGGGACTTGGCAGTTTTCGGGGTCAACCTTGTGGATCCGAATCTGGTACGGTTTTCGAAGATGGCCGGAGTAGTCATCGGAGCTCGCGAGGGGAGGCGGCCGGAGTCGAGGGAGGTGGCCGGAGCGAGGTCAGGGCGCCGGATCCGGGGGCTGGCGAGGTCCGGGGCGGCGCGAAGCGTGACCGGAGGCGAGCTGCCTCGGGCGCGGCGAGGATCCCGGGCGGCGGGGCCCCGGTAAGGCGGGCCACGGCGGGGAGGCGCCGGCAGGGTGAAGGCAGCAGGGTGGTAGGAGTCGGGCTCTGGCGATGACGACGGTCGCCGGCGGGCGGCCAGCCGGCGGCGCAAGGGCGCGCAGGCGAGCGGAGCGCGGGGACGCGGCTCGGGCCGAATGGGCGGACGGCGGCGGTGGCGCGGGCTCACGCGGGCCCGATCCGGGTCCCGCGGGCCACGCGGTGGTGGGAGGAGAGAGAGTGTGAGGTGGCGGCGCGCGGTTGGAGGAGAGCGGCGGCGGGGTGACGTGGCGGCCGGCGATTGGTCGGAGTGAGGTGGCCGGCGGACATGTCCGGCTCGGGTGGACGTGTCCGGCGGCGCGAGGAGCGGGGCTAGGGTTAGGGGAAGGATTCATCCGCGAAAAATGGAGGGGAGGACTTATTTATAGATTCTGGGAGCTAGGAGAGTCCAAATGAGGAGCGGTTTTCGCCCACACGATCGTGATCGAACGACCGAGGGCATGGAGGGGAGTTTGCTGGGTTTTGGGCCAATTTGGAGGGGTGTTGTGCTGCACACGAAAGAGGCTTTTACGGTTACCCGGTTAACCGTTGGAGTACCAAACGACCTCCAAATGGCACGAAACTTGACAGGCGGTCTACCGGTGCTATACCAAAGCCGCTTGGCAAACCTCGGTCCTTTCCGAGAACATTTAACACCCGCACAAGAGAAGAGGCAAAAAGGGGACGCCGGATGACATAGGAGTGCCGGATTGCAAAACGGACAACGGGGAAAATGCTCGGATGCATGAGGCGGACATATATGCAAAATGAGATGCACATGATGACATGGCAAAATGCAACACGCAAGCAAATAACATGGCAAAGATGGCGAATAACTGGCGGACACCTGGCGCATCGAATCCGGGGCGTTACAAAGAGCCTAAGCTTGGGGATGCCCATGGCACCCCGAAGATAATCCAAGGACACGAAAAAGTCAAAGCTTGGGGATGCCCCGGAAGGCATCCCCTTTTTCGTCCACTTCCATCGGTAATTTACTTGGAGCTATATTTTTATTCACCAACATGATATGTGTTTTGCTTGGAGCGTCTTGTATTATTTGTGTCTTTGCTTGTTAGTCTACTACAATCATCCTTGCTGTACACATCTTTTGAAAGAGCCATACTTGAATTGGAATTTGTTAGAATACTCTATGTGCTTCACTTATATCTTTTGAGCTTGATAGTTTTGCTCATAGTACTTCACTTATATCTTTTAAGCGTGATAATTTTTGCTCTAGTGCTTCACTTATATCTTTTAGAGCACGGTGGTGGATTTGTTTTAAAGAAACTATTGATCTCTCATGCTTCACTTAGATTATTCTGAGAGTCATTAATAGCATGATAATTTGCTTAATGTTAATATACTTGGTATTCAAGATATGTGAAACTTTCTTTTGAGTGAATTGAATACTAAGATAAGTTTGATGCTTGATAATTGTTTTGAGATATGGAGGTGATAATATCAAAGTCGTGCTAGTTGGGTGATTATGAATTTGAGAAATACTTGTGTTGAAGTTTGCAAGTCCCGTAGCATGCACGTATGGTTAAAGTTGTGTAACAAATTTGAAACATGAAGTGTACGTGGCTTGTGCATCCTTATGAGTGGCGGTCGGGGACGAGCGATGGTCTTTTCCTACCAATCTATCCCCCTAGGAGCATGTGCGTAGTACTTGAATTTTTGATGACTTCTAAATTTTTGCAATAAGTATATGAGTTCTTTTGACTAATGTTGAGTCCATGGATTATACGCACTCTCACCTTTCCACCTTTGCTAGCCTCTTCATTACCGTGCATTGCCCTTTCTCACCTTGAGAGTTGGCGCAAACTTTGCCGGTGCATCCAAACCCCGTGATACGATATACTCTATCACACATAAACCTCCTTATATCTTCCTCAAAACAGCCACCATACCTACCTATCATGGCATTTCCATAGCCATTTCGAAATATATTGGCATGCAACTTCCACCATCATCATCATGACATACATTACTTTTGTCATATTGCCATTGCATGATCTTGTAGTTGACATCGTATTTGTGGGAAAGCCACCATGCATTATTTTCCATACATGTCACTCTTGATTCATTGCACCATCCCGGTACACCGCCGGAGGCATTCATATAGAGTCATATCTTGTTCTAAGTTTCGAATTGTAATCCTTGTGTTGTAATCAATAGAAGTGTGATGATCATCATTATTAGAGCATTGCCCAAATAAAAAAAAGAAAGGCCAAAAAAAAGGCCCAAAAAAAGAAAATAAAAAAGGCAATGCTACTATCTCTTTTTCCACACTTGTGCTTCAAAGTAGCACCTTGTTCTTCATGTAGTGAGTCTCATATATTGTGCTTCAAAGTAGCACCTTGTTCCTCATGTAGTGAGTCTCATAAGTTGTCTTTTTATACTAGTGGGAATTTTTCATTATAGAACTTGGCTTGTATATTCCTACGATGGGCTTTCTCAAATACCCTAGGTCTTCATGAGCAAGCGAGTTGGATGCACACCCACTAGTTTTCTTTTGTTGAGCATTCATAGCTCTAGTGCATCCGTTGCATGGCAATCCCTACTCCTCATGTTGACATCAATTGATGGGCATCTCCATAGCCCGTTGATTAGCCTCGTCAATGTGAGACTTTCTCCTTTTTTGTCTTCTCCACACAATCCCCATCATCATATTCTATTCCACCCATAGTGCTATATCCATGGCCCACACTCATGTATTGCGTGAAGGTTGAATTTTTTTGAGATTATTTAAGTATGAAACAATTGCTTGGCTTGTCATCGGGGGTATAGAAGTTGGGAACATCTTTGTGTGACGAAAATGAAGCATAGCCTAACTATATGATTTTGTAGGGATGAACTTTCTTTTGCCATGTTATTTTGAGAAGACATGATTGCTTTGATTAGTATGCTTGAAGTATTATTATTTTTGTGTCAATATGAACTTTTGTCTTGAATATTTTGGATCTGAATATTCATATCACAATTAAGAAGATTTACATTGAAATTATGCCAAAGTATCACTCCGCATCAAAAATTCTTTTTTTTTATCATTTACCTACTCGAGGACGAGCAGGAATTAAGCTTGGGGATGCCTGATACGTCTCCAACGTATCTATAATTTTTGATTGCTCCATGCTACTTTATCTACTGTTTTGGGCTATATTGGGCTTTATTTTCCACTTTTATATTACTTTTGGGACTAACCTATTAACCGGAGGCCCAGCCCAGAATTGCTATTTTTTGCCTTTTTCAGTATTTTGAAGAAACAGAATATCAAACGGAGTCCAAACGGAATGAAACCTTCGGGATCGTGATTTTCCAACCGAACGTGATCCAGGAGACTTGGACCCTAGGTGCGCCCCCCTACCTCGTGGGCCCCTCGGAGCTCCATCGACGTACTCCTTCCTCCTATATATACCTACGTATCCCCGAACGATTAGAACAGGATCCAAAAACCTAATTCCACCGCCGCAACCTTCTGTATCCATGAGATCCCATCTTGGGGCCTGTTCCGGAGCTCCGCCGGAGGGGGCATCCACCACGGAGGGCTTCGACATCATCACCATAACCCCTCCGATGAAGTGTGAGTAGTTTACTTCAGACCTTCGGGTCCATAGCTAGTAGCTAGATGGCTTCTTCTCTCTTTTTGGATCTCAATACAATGTTCTCCCCCTCTCTCGTGGAGATCCATTCGATGTAATCTTCTTTTTGCGGTGTGTTTGTTGAGACCGATGAATTGTGGGTTTATGATCCAGTATTATCTATGGAAAATATTTGATTCTTCTCTGAGTTCTTTTATGTATGATTGAGTTATCTTTGCAAGTCTCTTCGAATTATCCTTTTTGGTTTGGCCAACTAGATTGGTAGTTCTTGCAACGGGAGAAGTGCTTAGCTTTGGGTTCAATCTTGCGGTGTCCTTACCCAGTGACAGAAGGGGCAGCAAGGCACGTATTGTATAGTTGCCATCGAGGATAACAAGATGGGGTTTTTATCATATTGCATGAATTTATCCCTCTACATCATGTCATCTTGCTTACGACGTTACTCTGTTTTTAACTTAATACTCTAGATGCATGCTGGATAGCGGTCGATGAGTGGAGTAATAGTAGTAGATGCAGAATCGTTTCGATCTACTTGTTTTGGAAGTGATGCCTATATACATGATCATTGCCTAGATATACTCATAACTATGCTCAATTCTGTCAATTGCTCAACAGTAATTTGTTCACCCACCGTAGAATACTTATGCTCTTGAGAGAAGCCACTAGTGAAACCTATGGCCCCCGGGTCTATTCTCATCATATCAATCTATATCACTTTATTTACTTGCTTTGTTTTTACTTTGCCTTTACTTTTTACTTTGCATCTATCTATCAAAAATACCAAAAATATTATCTCTATCAGATCTCACTCTCGTAAGTGACCGTAAAGGGATTGACAACCCCTAAGCATTGGTTGCGAGTTGCTATCGTTTTGTGTAGGTACGAGGGACTTGTGCGTGGTCTCCTACTGGATTGATACCTTGGTTCTCAAAAACCAAGGGAAATACTTACGCTACTTTGTTGCATCATCCTCTCCTCTTCGGGGAAATCCAACACAGTGCTCAAGAGGTAGCAGCGAGTTCTTTGTTTGTTTGTGTAGGTGCGTGGGACTTTTGAGGAGCCTCCTACTGGATTGATACCTTGGTTCTCAAAAACTGAGGGAAATACTTATGCTACTATTGATGCATCACCCTTTCCTCTTCAAGGAAAACCAACACAAGCTCAAGACGTAGCATTACTCACGAGTTATCTGCTCCCTATACTCCTCAGCAGAATGGCATCGTGGAGCGCAAGAACAGAACTCTTGTTGAGATGGCTTGCACCATGCTTGATGAGTACAAGACACCTCAGCGCTTTTGGCCTGAAGCCATTGACACTGCGTGTCACATCATCAACAGGGTATATCTTCACAAATTCTTCAAAAAGACCTCATATGAACTCCTCACTGACAAGAAAGCCAATGTAAGTTATTTCGAAGTCTTCGGTGCTAAATGCTGCATTAGAGATCCTCACCATCACTCTAAACTTGCACCGAAAGCACATGAGGGTTTTATGCTTGGTTACGGAAAGGACTCGCACACCTACAAAGTCTTCAACATCAATCATCACAAGATTGTTGAAACTGTAGATGTGCGGTTCGATGAAACTAATGGCTCTCAAAGAGAGCACCTACCTCATGTGCTAGATTAAATGTCACCTGAGGAATCCATCAAGTTCAAAGCTACTGAGGATATAATCCCTACCGAAGAATCTACTGAAGAAGTCATTCCAGATCGTTAAGAAAATCACACTAGTGCTGCTGAAGAAACTGGTCCTGAAGAAGTTGTTGGGCCTAAGCAAAGTCGTCAACCCGCACATCCTCGCGTTGCAAACGAAGTGCAGATCGAGAAGATCATCGATGACATCAACGCACCAGGTCCTCTCACGCGCTCAAAAGCTTCACATTTATCTAACTTTTATGGGCATTTTATGTTTGTCTCTATCACAAAACCCACGAAAGCTGATGAAGCATTCATGGAATCTGAGTGGATTCAAGCCATGCAAGATGAATTGCATCAATTCGAGCTCAACAATGTGTGGGAGCTTGTCAAGCGACCAGACCCACGCAAGCACAACATCATCTGTATGAATGGATCTACCGCAACAAACAAGATGAAAATGGCCTTGTGCTGAGGAATAAGGCTCGTCTTGTAGCTCAAGGCTACACACAAGTTGAAGGAATTGATTTCGATGAAACTTTTGCACCTGTTGCTAGACTTGAGGCTATTCGCATATTGCTTGCTTACGCTAACCATCATAATATCATCTTACATCAACTGGATGTGAAAAGTGCATTCCTTAATGGTAAGCTTGAGGAAGTAGTATATGTTGCTCAACCACCAGGTTTTGAGGATCCAAAGTTTCCAGATCACGTCTACAGACTCAACAAGGCCCTCTATGGCCTCAAGAAAGCGCCTCGGGCGTGGTATGACACACTGAAGGAATTCCTAATGAAGAAAGGCTTCAAACCCGGTTCACTTGATCCAACTCTTTTCACCAAAGCATATGATGATGAATTATTCGTGTGCCAAATATATGTTGATGATATTATCTTTGGTTGTACTAACCAACGTTACAGTGGCGAATTTACCTATATGATGAGTGAAGAATATCAAATATCTATGATGGGAGAATTGAAATTGTTTTTAGGTCTTCAAATTCATCAACAATACAATGGCATATTCATATCTCAGGAAAAATACCTCAAGGATGTGTTGAGGAAATTTGGCATGAAAGATTGCAAAGGCGTCAAAATCCCTATGCCCACAAATGGCCATCTATGCACTGATGAAAATGGTAAAGACTTTGATCAAAAGGTATACCGCTCCATGATTGGCTCTTTATTGTACCTATGTGCATCTGTGACGGATAGTATGCTTACTGTTTGCATGTGTGCCCGATTTCAAGCTACACCAAAGGAATCACACCATAAGGCTGTGAAGCATATTCTTCTATATCTAGCTCACACACCAACACTTGGATTATGGTATCCCAAGGGCTCTTCCTTTGATCTCATTGGACATTCAGACTCTGACTATGCTGGTGATTGGGTGGACCGCAAGTCAACGTCGGGCACATGTCATTTCCTTGGACGATCCTTGGTATGTTGGTCCTCGAAGAAGCAGAACTGTGTATCACTCTCTATTGCTGAAGTTGAGTACATTGCTACTGGATCTTGTTGTGCTCAATTGCTATGGATGAAGCAAACCCTCAAGGACTATGGCATCAATGTGAAGAATGCGCCACTCTATTGCGACAATGAGAGTTCTATCAAGATTGCTCACAACCCAGTTCAGCACTTGAAGGCAAAGCACATCCAGATTCGTAATCATTTTCTTCGTGACCATGTGTTGAAGGGTGACATCTCCATCGACCACGCAAATACTGAAGACCAGCTGGCCGATATCTTCACAAAGCCCTTGGATGAGAAGAGATTTAGCAAGTTGCGGTGTGAGCTAAATATCTTAGAATCTTCGGATGTTCTTTGAAAAGGACACACATCCTAACACTTATGCAAACTTGATGACTTAGATGTGCAACATACGAAATAACGTTTTTCTTCAATCAATGAAGACTAACCCTCTAAGTGTGAAGAAATTAATGAAGAAACTGATTCTCAGAACTCTACGACAATTGTACGCAGTGTCTGAAATCGTCATTCTTATACGGTGGGTTACGCCACCAACCAAAGTTGGAAATCTTCAATCTGAGTTTTTCTTCAATTTTGAAACTCCTCAGTTTTTCAAATTCTTCAACTTTACATTGTCTTCACTCTTTCCGTTGTTGTTCCTCATTGACTATATATATATATATATATATATATATATATATATATATATATATATATATATATATATATGTCCTCTACAGCATTCACTTATTGCTAATTTTTCAAGTTGATTTTTCTGCTAAGTGAATGTGATCGGACTCTTTCCCCCTCTATGCTAAACTCAACTCAGTCTGTTCACACATTCTTCATGTGCGTTCTATTTGAAACCCGTTCAAAATCTTCACTGTGTCCTTGTCAGCTGATGAAATTGCGAATGTAACTTTAAAATATTCTTATCTAAATTTTCGGCTTTTGCCGCTCAAACCGTTACACTTCCCACGATAAGAGTTATCTATTCACCCACGATCACTACTAGGAAAAAGGCTACTAGCAGCGCGGGTACCCGCGCTACTAGTATCGCGCTACAACTATTAGTTAGTAGTAGCGTGGGTGAAACCCACGCTACCACTAACTTTGTTAGTAGTAGCGTGTTCCACACGCGCTACTGCTATTACGTACACACGCTACTACTAATGAAATAGTAGTAGCGTATGTAAACAACCAACGCTACTAGTATCCTATATACTAGTAGCGCCCAGTTCCTCCCCATGCTACTACTAACTTATTAGGAATTAAAAAAAATAAAATGAACCAATTCCATTTTATGTTTACAATTCCAACAAATTCCAACAACTAAAACAAACAAAGATTTGTAATAAACCAGTAGACATCATTACAAATACAAGATTTATAATAAACCAATTCCATTACTACAATTGTTGTATCATCACACAGTTCCTCATTCTACCTATTCTCACTCCAATAATAAGAAAAATGAAAAGAAAAAATAGACATAATCTGCCGCAATTGCACTTCGGTGTCATGGATTCAGTCTGCCGCTTCAACATCTCATTATCCTGTAACAATGGAAATTTGCCCCAAAATTACCTTTCGCAACTCTTCAAATCTCTTCGTTGAAGCAGACAATGAGGTCTTAACCTACAAACAAAAATTGTCCCATAAGCATTGCAGACTTCAATCATGGGAGAATATAAGAGTGTACAAGGCATATACAGAAAATGGAACCAACCTTTAATAGGCCAATTCAATGTCATATTGTACACATGTAGGAGATGACAAGTGTACAGATCACCCATTTTTATAGGTTCAAAGACAGATAACAAAAATTAAGTGGAAAGAGATAGCTGACAGCGAAGCTTAAAGCTGCAGTAAGAAATATTAGATATACACATTTTGAAAATCAATCTCGGTGGAACAACATAAGATTGCATTAAGATTTCAGAATTAAACATAGGCATATCTCATAGTTTAAAACAAAGGCACTCAACAGAAAAGTACATAAAAGATTCCAAAATAACTCAACAAGGTGCTTCAGCTAGCATGATAGGAGGGGATGTAGATGTATAAAAATTGAGATAAAACCTTTGGCTAGAACAGCAACACAGCACAGGAGCTACGTTCGGTGGCGGAGCTCACTAATCGGTGGAGAAGGTCGAAGTACCAAGTATGTCGAGAGAAATTTTGGCCTCCCCCCTATTCTATCTATCCTATTATATCTGCAAAAATAGTGAGAAATTTTGTAGTGCGCATGAAGAATACTAATCAATCCTTCCTGCTGGTTTTGTAGACTATATAAGCCATACAGGTGTGATGCTTAGATTCTATCATATGTAAAATATTCTGCATGGATCTCTTCCTACCCCATCCGTATTGATAGTTGTCTCAATTCTTCAGTATTGATGTATCCCTATATATCATCTATGTTGGATCTGGATGCTGCTATATAGAGAGTTCAGCAACTTAACGTGAAGGGATGGATTGGAGAGGAACAGGCCGGTAGAGACTGACGGAGCAGCAGCCGCAGTAGGATTTATATGGTGGAGTAGCATCTCGTGGACACAAAATCGAGAGATCAGAGGCCAATTTTTGATGAATCATATACAACACGCACCACACCATAGCGCCCAACATCACCTCCATCCCATCCCATGGGCTTCTGAATTTGATTGCAATCCCCAAGTTCCGGCCGAGCGAAAAAATGCAGAGAAGGATCTTCAGTTCAGCAGAACGATCCTACTAGTTCAATCAGAATATTATGGTTTCTACAAAACTGTACTTTTGAGTACTGTGAGGTGTTTGCCTAAACCAACAACACTAGTTTCATAAATCAGCCCGTGTTTGAGCATGTGCATATATGTAGGATGTCTTTTTATTTTGAACTAAAAGAATGGATGCCGGTGGTATTTTGGTCGAGCTGGTCATGTAGAAGTCCTTTTATGTTGTTACTTAGATTTGACTGAGCAAATGTAGGCAATAACTATATCACTCATTTGCTCATACAATCATTCAAAATTCAGAAGTAGAAATAGAAGCTTATGCGGTTGCCGATCAACCGTAGCTAATGGACTATAGAATTCACTGCTCCTCGCTTGTGATAAATTAGGCTAAAAAACTGCATGTTCAATTTTGCATCAACAGAGAAAGCGGACCTTGGGCTGTAACTCTTGGCGACGTATCTCCGGACACCAGGGGTTATCCGCACAATCCTCCCGATTGAGTCATCGCTGTCCTTAGCATATCCCGCCCACCAACCTACCTGAAAATGAAATTGGCTAGAATCAAACCCAACAACGCGTGCTGCAGGATGGCATTAAAAGCCCACTTGATGGATTATCTAATGTTTACAACTTTGGCCATATCTGGAACAGACATGTGTGTATTCTTTTGCATATATAAAGGATCGAACAACAGAGGAATTATCACTAGCCATGGTTTGTTATTACTTATATGAGGACCGTCACCTTGCTATTAGAAGATGGTTTGTTAAGAAGAAGCAGCATCGGAGAAGCAGGAGTGGGCGATAGGGGGTTCACCAGGCTGGTTATGGCGAGCTTGGTCAGCCTGGAGGCGTCCTGGTACTGCTGCTCCTCGGTGGCGCTCTGCCAGGATCGACCAAAACAATATGTGAGGGAAACAAAATAGGGGATGGGGACAAACCCTAGGTATTAAGAACATCTGGAATCAGGCCGGAATTGGTGATAACGAGATGGAGGAATCAAGCGGTGAGCGAGCAGACCTTGCGCTCGGCCTAGAAGTGCAATCATCCTAGAGGGAATTGGTGATAACGAGATGGAGGAATCAAGCGGTGAGCGAGCAGACCTTGCGCTCGGCCTAGAAGTGCAATCATCCTAGAGGGACATGGTGTCCGATCCAGTGATGCACTGCAGAGGCGTAACCTGAATTTTCAAAACATACATATTCAGTTCACTAGTTTCGCCTGAAAAGATGACTACTAATGCATTTTTTGTCAGCAAGTCAGGTAAACTGGGTATTTAGCTAGTAATGGAGACAGTGGTTCTGTTAACATGTTGATGCAGTGTTGTTTCCTACAATTTTTCAGAATACAACTATGTGGTTCAAAACATTGTTCCGTGTAAGAATGTCCAGCCACTTGGAATAAATACAGTTCAACAGAGGGAAGATTTTGGGTACAAACCTTTTTGTCCAAAGAGGGGCCACCGGGTCGGAGATGCATCTGGTCACCGGCGAACCCCCCACCTGTGTCCTCTCCGGGCCAGCGCAACCGATCTGCTGGCCACACCTAGACCCAGCAAAACTCCTCCCACAGCGGGAACCTGAAAGCTGACGGCAATGGGCGACGGTCAGAACCCGCGTCAGATTTCTTCTCCAAGTCTGCCGGCGGACAGAACAAACCCCTGGAACTACAAGATCTCCAGCCATACAAGATGAACTAACCTATCATCAGCCATTATACCGGCAATGGCGTGGAGGAGCACGCGCATGAGGCGGCGGCCTCGGTGAATTCCTCGCCCTCCACGGCATCCTCGAGCTAGAAGCGCATCACGGAGACGTAACTCTCGGCCTGGTCCACCAACGCGAAGTGGCAGCTCCAGCGGGCCCAGTCCCAGGCCAACGGGGATGCTAACACCACCGACGCCGATGCCGCGGGGGACGAGGCGGTGCAGCGAAAGTGACACAGGAGGATCTAGCACCGAGGCGGGCGGGCACGTGCACGGCGGAGGGGGCGGGGGCGGGCAGCGGTGAGA
>NC_041391.1:511301124-511306512 GCF_002162155.2 Triticum dicoccoides
TGGGGGCAGATGGATGGAGGAGAGGAGGTGGAAGGGAGGCCGGCGGCGAGTGGGTTGGGAGAGGAGAGGAGGTTGGGGATCTGGATCGGGCTGCGTGGTTTTTTTTAGACAGACGGGGGCCAGTGGGAGGTGTGGGACGGTTGGCGGGGTGGGAGGTTGTGGTGGGGTGGGAGTGTGGATCGGGCCGGGGGTGGACACGCTTAGTAGTAGCGTGGGGGTCTTACCCGTGCTACTACTACTTATTTAGTAGTAGCGCCGGTTTTATACCCCTCGCTACTACTATGGCCTATTCCGGAGGTATTATTGGAGACCATTTAGTAGCAGCGCGGGTTTATACCCCTCGCTACTACTATCAACTTAGTAGTAGCGCGGTTTTTATACCCCTCGCTACTACTAATTAGTAGTAGCGCCCATTTTTAAACCACGCTACTGATAAACTTCTGTGTATAAGGTTTTCCCTAGTAGTGGATCTTACACGATCTCCACCACACTGTACGTGGGTGACACATGTCGCTAGGATGAGAAGGGTCAGGGGCACGTTCGTCCATTTTCCTCGGGCGAGCGGTTTTTCACTGTGGCTATAAATACCCCTCACCCTCCTCACACTGCATTTACCCCGCTCGATCTCACTCCCCTCGCTCGAGCTCTCAAGCCCTAGCGCCGCCGCTACCTTCATTGTCGCTGGTGAGGAAGAGCTTCACTGCCTCGGCCTCATCGCCATCGTACTCGTGCTGGCTGTAGACATCTTCTCTCTTTCACCGCCGTAGCCGTCTTCCTCTGCCAAGTTAGGGTGTGGAAGATCTGGACATATGAACTTCTAAATCTACTCTCCCAGTTCATCGTGTTCTTCATCAAGGGTAATTAAAAGTTACTTTTACTGCCTTTGTTTCTACTAATGATTTTCATCAAATCTTCAAAAGATGTTTATTTTTCAACTTCCACACTCTAAACACCTCGCACAATCATCTGTTCTTGATCTGTTTCTCTAACTGACGTTTTTCTTCATGATTCCTCAATTGTGTGAATCTCACAATCCGCACTAGTCTGGAACCTAAGTCAAAGAACGCTTAGTGAAATTCTTCAAGACACACCTGGTCAATTTCCTCAAACTTGTTCCGTTTTGCAAAAACTTCTAAGAACGCATATGACTTCTCCAAATTCTTCGCACCTATACTTTGTTCACAGGTACACATGTCTGCTGATGAATCACTAGGTTCTCATCAACTTGACTCATTTGCAGCGTTCCTCGAAGAAAATCTGCATACTTCCTTAGAGAACTCAATAGTTCAAATTTCTCAGCTGAAGAAATGGCAGATGGCAAAAGACCTCAGAAGGGAGGAAAGAAACTAGAAGTCGACACTGCTTTTGAGATCCCTGCTGACATTTATGCAGGGTACTGCACACCTGATGAGGCAACTCATGGGAAGGAAACCAAGAATGAGCGCAAGGTGCGCATACAGAAAATTGAACGAAGATGGGCACGGGAATGGAGGGAGTACACATATGTTACTCCAAAATATATGAAGAAATTCGCTCTAAACCCTCCTTGCCCAAGACCTCCGTTGGCACCTGGCCAAAGAGCTGATCCCACAAGCATCAAACATGGTGAGGATTATGCTGATGAATGGGCCAAGCGACAAGCCAAGTTGGCCAAGCAGGCCAAAGAAGCAGTGAAGAAATTCAATGAAGATTCTGTTGCTGCCACTGCTGAGGCCACCACAAGCAAGAAGGCTATGCCCAAGAAGCCTGCCCACAAACCTCAAATCTCAGCAATGCCCTCATGGCCAAGCTCATTAGTGCCTTCATGACAAATAATTGAAGTTGCTCCAGTTCCTCAGGTTGCAAAACCCTCAGCTCCTTTGGCAAAGTCCTCGGCACCTGAGTATCTTGCCACTTGCCAAAGGACCATAGGCATTTCAATTGCCTCATGAGCCTCTGCAAGTTCTTCAGTTCCTCATCTGTCTTCAAAAAGCCCCACTCTGCTAAAGACCAAGGCAACTGCAGGACAAAGCACTAGACCAAGTCCTCACAAGAAACAAGTTGCCTTTCAAGAACCAACTGATGATGAGGCTGATGATGAAGAATTAGCCGAACTCATCAAAGACAAACAACAAAGGGCCACTAGAGCCAAGGGAAGTGTTGTGCTGTAATGCCCCGGATGTAACTTTTCATAATTGTAACTCCAACTCTTGCCATTTCCGGCTATGTGATATGTCATTTCCGTCGTGGTTGGGTTTTTGTCTTTCCTTTTGCATTTTGTTCATGTCATGCATTTCATCTCATAGCATCATGCGCATTGCATCGGCATTGTTTTCTTAAAACTTGCATCCGCTCGTAGTTGCCGCTCCTCGCTTCTCTCCGTTGCGTTCGTTGACCATTTCGAGACCAACCGTGTTTTCCTTTCCCTCTTGTCAAACCACCTAACCTCTCCGCCTCCCGCCACCGACCCCCTCTTGCGCGCGTCTGGAAACTCCCCCGAACTCGAACCTGGTTGTCGTGACCGATTGGTCTGGATCATCCCCAAACATCTATAAAACATCTCCGTTTTCTTATTTGGACTTCCTAAGCCTATTTTTCTCGGACCGTCTAATCTCGATCCGAGGGTCGAGATAGCCCCTAATCTAATCCACTTGATATATATATATATGTATATATATATATATATATATATACTATTCTGCTAATATTAGAAGAATAACTATTCTGCACACCACATCGGCACTGCACGCTCAACAGAAGCGCACTGCATCATTTTGACGACGAGCACTGCAATAGAGACTAGTGAACTTCTGGTCGGAAAAAACTGCACGCGTTATTTTTTCGGTACTGTTTTCGCTCTAATTTGTTAACCGTTTATCGGAATGAGGCGTGTAATATACCATTGAAAAGCTATGGATTAGGCGCAACTTCGACATGTTGAACACTTTTCCAGATTCCACACGGTTTAAGAGCAGTTTTGAAAATAGTGCGGCGGATGACGAGTGGCAGCGAGCGTTTTTTCGCGTTTTTTTCTAAACCGCTTGTCGGAATGAAGCAAATGATACGCCGTTGGATAGATATCGTCGAGGTGCATCTTTTTCATATATAAATCTTTCTCTAATTCATTACGGTTTAAGAGCAGTTTCAAATTTACTAAACCGCGGAACTCTGTTTTTCAAATTTTTAAAAAATTTTGGTATTGTTTTTGCTCCAGTTTTCCAACCGTTTGTCGAAACGAGATGTATGATACGCCGTTGGAAAGCTACAGACAAGGCGCAACTTTCATATGTTGAAATGGTTTTGATATTCTTTATGATTTTTAGTTAATTTTGAAAATCGTGCGGCTAACAACGAGAGGCAGCGGCCGTTTTTTGTGAAACTTTCACAAACCGCTAGTTGAAATGATTCAAATTATACGCCGTTGGAAAGATATCGACGAGGCACAACTTTTTTATGTAGAACACTTCCGCTAATTCCTTATGGTTTAAGAGCAGTTCGTTTTTACAAAAATGCAGACACTCTGTTTTTTGCGACATCCAAATCGTCGTGTGCACTGCATCAGACAGATAGTGCACTGCTTCAGACTGAAAACCGCACTGCATCTGATAGACTAAAAATTGTCATGCGTACACGATGAACGAAGTGCACTGCTTCAGACAGATGAGTGCACTGCTTCGGACCGAAACCGCACTGCATCAAAACAGAGTGAAAATCATCGTGTGTGTACGCGACAATGAAATGCACTGCATCAGATAGACCAGTGCACTACTTCAGACCAAAACCGCACTGCACCAAACAGAATGAAAATCATCGTGTGTACGTAACAACGAAGTGCACTGCAACTCCCAGTGCAATTTTACTTTCGTGTGCACTTCAATAAGGGAACCACAAAGATTTTAACAATGAAGTACAACAATTTGAAAAAATGTACTTCTTCGGTTCATCGAGCGCACTGCTTTTACAAAGTTTTTCTTTACAAACTAAGTAATCCACACAAAGTCCTTTTTTCTGTCTCCACATTACAATCACCCACAAAATACAACCCAACTGCAACTTTTTATAAAATGTACTGCACACATTAACATAGCGAGAATGCAAATGCTTTGCGTTGCCGAACCACATGCAGTCGCCGGACGTACTTCACTTAGCAAGCAAGCTGCAAAACAAACTTCAGTGAGCCGCGGAGAGGGCTCCCTCGCCCTGGGCAACCACCGAATTTGTTCTGCATTTTTTTTTCTCAAATCAATAACAGTATGACTTCTTCCATTCATCAAGCACACTACTCTTTCCAAATTCATTGCTGAATTCCACTAGAGAACATAAGTCCACTTATCCTGCAACAGAAAGTAAGATGAGCAGAGGAACGGACAATAGCAAACTGAAGTCCACCCATTTTTTCTCCAAAAAAAACACTAGAACGTGACTTTAGTAGCGAACTGCTCCAGCAACACTCTTGGGCTGCTCGTGCACTACTTGCCCTCAGCGGAGAACAGCAGGGAGAGGAGCAATGGAGGGGGATCCCGGGCCGGTGTGGTGGTGCACTGCGCCTAGAACGGCACGAACCAAAAAAACATAGCGTACCCCATGAGTCAACCACACGCTGCATCAACTGCACATCCAAAATTGGATAATAAAACAAAAAATCCTCTTCTGAACTGCATGGGGCGTCATCGCCGCGGTTGACCTTCGTCGCGCTCTTGGAAATTGGTGGGATCTTACCATATCGATCTTGAGCAAGAACAACCCACTGCCGATCGCACACCGGCGTTCTCTGTCGCCAAAAATTGCAATAGATGTCAGGGGAAGGGGATGCAAGGAAAGGGAGGGAGGAAGGATGTGCCTGGACGAGCCGCTATGTGGCAGGGGGGCAGCCTGATTCCAGCAACAAGCAGAGCAGACGAGGCGTGGCGTAGCCGGATCCGTCATCAGGGCTTGTGTTGGAGAAAGAACTCGCCACAGTCTAGCCTGCGCCGCATTGGAGAGGAACGCCGGGGCACTGGCAAGCTGCAGAAAAGAACTAGAAGTCCATGAACGCTAAACCGCACCATGCCCCTGCAAAAAAATAACTGCATGTCAAGGATGCCGAACATCATGCCACCGGCGGTGAGTTGCGCGTCCACGAGATGCAAGGAGGAAGGCCTCTCCCCATCAGAAGGACGAAGTGACGGGAAGATGCACAGACCATAGGAGGGGAGGAGTTGCTCCGAACTGTAGTAGGAGATGCCCGTCCCGTCGACAAATCCAGACGGGATGGAGCGGGGCAGGCGGTGGTAGGTGGTGGTCGGGGGCGGGTCGCGGTGGATGGTGGCTAGGGCGGGTGGCGTGGCTCGGAGAAGATGAGGGGGTGGTGGACGGCGGAGGTCGGGGTTGCCGAGGGGGCCACGCTGCCGGATCCGTGCCGGCAGCCGC
>NC_041391.1:511307274-511352620 GCF_002162155.2 Triticum dicoccoides
AAGGAGAACGTAAGAAAATATATAATCGTCGTAAAAATATTTTATGTTACGCAAATTTTGAAACGTAAAAACATAGTGTAAAATGTACATAAAATGTAATTTTTCTGGTCTTCTGACCTTTTTTATGCCAAATTTTCCGCAGTGAATCAATATGACTGTAACTATTTGTTTTTGAAACATAATTTATTTATGAAATGATCGTAAGATTACCTCGGGTGAAGAATAATGTATTCTGCACCCTGGGTGATGAATAGTAATACTATATATATATATATATATATATATATATATATATATATAAATATATATATATATATATATATATATATATATCATCCAACCCTAGTTTCTAGGACGGCTGTCCCATCCTTACATTCCCTCCACCGCCGCCACTCCACCTGGTCTCTTCTTCCACATCAGCATCCTCCCCGATCCAAAATCCACCTCGCCTTCAACCACCACCAACCAGAGCAGTGCCCGGCCCTTTTTTATCCCATTCATCCCATCGATCCACTCCACCCTCGCCGGCAACCACCTCCCCGCGCCTCCACTCGATCCCCGGCCAACTAGAGGAGCTCCTCTTCTCCCGCTCCTCTCGCAGCCTCCTTCTACTGCCGAGCCGTCCCCTCGATCCACCCATCCACCTCAAGCACACGTAGGTGCCTTCGTCTGTGCGCCACCGGAGCCCCGAACCGCCACCTTCCTCCTCGTTTTCCACATCGGACCAACCACAACCTACCAATCCATCGATTCACTGCATCCCTCGATTCCCCATTGTGCCAACCACCATCCAATTCCATCGATCCAACCCATCAATCATGAAAGCCCCGCAGCCATCCAGCGCGCCCACATGCTCCTTCTCCCCGATGCCCATCGTCTCCGCCATGGATTTGGACCTCACCTCGGTCTCTGACCCGAGCCGCCCTGGGAACCGACGCCGCTGGAGTCCCTCCTCACCTGCAAGACCATCTCACGGCCGCAGCTCCGACGACCGGACCCCAAGTCCCCAACAGATGAGCCCCGCCGACCCTCCTCTGCCTCCTTGATTCACCCCCTTATCTCTCTCCCTCTCTGACCTATCTTTCTCTCCTGGTACAGCAGCTGCAGGAGCCCCGTCGTGGCCAGTGGCCACGAAGCCCCAGCTCTCGTTGCCGTCCTGTTCTGTTCGTCGTTGTCTTTGACCGATCCGACGAGGCCCTGCGTCTCCGGCCTTGTCCCCGCCTCCAGGTCGCCGCACCTCCGCCCGCCGCCATCTTCTTCCCGGAGCGCCTCCCCGCCATGGCCGCCCAAACCTAAAGCCTGCCATGTTCCACGCCATGCCTCTGGTCAGATCGGCTCCCTAGGGCCGGATCCGCACGTCCGCTCCATCCATGCCGTCCCGCCGGAGCCCCCTGCCTCGCTGGACCTCGCTGCTACCTTCCCGTCCAGCGCCGCCGTTGTTCTGCTTCCTGACGAGCTGATGATCGCGCCCGCTTCAGTGCCTCCCCGCTGTCCAGTTCGAGCAACAGCAGCTCGCTCGGTGCAGCCGCGCGTTGACCGCACTCGGGTCAGCCTTGACCCGATCCAGCGAGCGAGCCGGCCTGCTTGGCCTCTCCATCAGCCTAGGCTGAGGCCCATGGTGAGCAGCCCCTCCAGCCGTTCTCCTGTACACTATTGGCCCAGCCAGATTCGGCCCAGTGTAGTATTTGTTTTCCAGATCTGCGAATTTGTCTAATTATCCAGTGAATTAACAGATTTGCAGAAAAACCCTCAAACATCATGCATATAATAACTCCACAACCGTGCATCGGATTAAAATGTTTTATATATGTAAAATGCTCAGAATTTCATCTTGTTTAGTAGTTTGCAACTTTCAACCTTGTTTGAAATGTTTAAAATGTTGTATGTTTAAATTTACTTAAATGCCATGCTAAAATGATTTATTTCATAACTAAATAACCGTAGCTCCATTTTAAATAAAGTTTATATGTAAATGGGGTAGAAAAATGCATAGTTTAACATGGTGCACTTAATTTGCATGTTTAACGACTCTAAAAATATGGTTTAGGGCAGAACAGTACCATATTCGAAATATGGATGTGAGGATTTTTCGGAATTGTTGTTTGTTGTTTCCGGCCTCATTTAAACTTGCCTAGATAGGTAGTTTTATTATGCTTCACCCCTTGCCATGTTTAATTATTTAATATGGTTGGGTACATAACCTAGAGAGAACTAAATAATTGATGTGGTGTTTCGTCAATATGCAACTCGTTGCAAATTGAACTCCACTTAATTTGTAGTATTGTTTGTTGCACTTTGCCATGCCATGCCTCATGTAAGTGCATCTAGTGCCCCTTAGTGATTTTGGTGTATTGAAGACTTATAGGTTAAGGGATTGATGCGTTTGTGAGTGTACATAGGTCTATAAGTCTATGAGGAGTTTGATATTTACAGAGAAAGTCGACCCCTAAAAATGAAGTTCTTCATCTGAAGACTTTGGATATCTGAAGACTTTGAAAGTTAAGAAATTGGTGTGACCTTGAAGACTTGGCATTCATTCGAGGAATATGAAGCGCGAAGACTTTGGTTTTTGTAGTTTCATTTTCTATTTCTTGAGTCATAGGAAACACTGTACTGTTAAAGGGGTCGAGGAAATACTAAGGAAAAATTTCCATGTGATGCTCAACTCAAAATCCTACACCTACCAATCCCTTCGAGTGAAGCCATTGGAAATCTCATACAGTTCAGTCATATTCTTCAGTGACAGAGACGAAGTTCTTCTAGTCTCTGAGGAATTTGTTCTGACTGAGGAGTTAGGAATTCACCAGCGTTAATTGCCTACATAGTGAGGAACATGATAGCCCTGAGGATTTTGATAGTCAAAATTCCGACCGTTGTTGTGCTATGCGCTAGCGGTTCCAAAATATCTACCCACCTAACGGTCATATCAGACAAGGGCATTTACGTCTTATCATGTCGGGCTGCTCCCGAGGCTATAAATAGCGGCCCCCTACAACCACTAGCTGGTTGGCTGCTCCGAGAGAAACTGACACTTGTCAATTGAGAGCATCCCATCCTCCGAGGACTTTGAGCAAAAATCATCAAGTGAGGAAAACCCAAACCCAACACCTACAAACCCAAAGTGATTGAGCATCACTAAAGAGATTAATCCTACGTGGATCCGACGCTTGTTTCCTTTGAAGACTGTGCTTCTTCCGGACGGTTAGGCGTCAAGGTCTAGAGCATCCAAGAGGAATTGTGGATTGCCGAGTGACCGAGTTTGTGAAGGTTCAGAAGTCACCTGAAGACTTACCACGAGTGATTAGGCGAGGTTTGCGTGACCTTAGCTCAAGGAGAATACGGTGAGGACTGTGTGTCCGGGACTGGGTGTCCTTGAGTTTAGATACTCAGCCGCTCCAACCAGATGTACAACTGAGACAGCAGTTGGAACTGGTCTACCAAATCATTGTCTTCACCAAGCCTCCTGGTTCTATTTCCTCAACTCTTTCATTTCCCGATGTCTGTTGTTGTGTGCCTGTTCATATCTGCTTGAAGACTTTGACTGAAGACTTTCTCAATTTCCTCAGTTCTATTTCTTCAGTCTGTTCGTCTTCTTTCTTGTGTTATCCTGTGTTTACGCTTTCTGTACTCTATGTTTGTCTTCATCTTGCCATGATGACTATGCTTGTATTCTGTTATGTTTACTTCTGAGTACTTATTCCGCTGCTAGTTGTTCTTCATTTAGGAATTTCCTCACCAAAAAGTTCCTTAGTGAAGAATTCATAAAAATCGCCTATTCACCCCCCTCTAGTCGATATAACGCACTTTCATTTGGTATCAGAGCGAGGTACTCCCTTGTTCTATGTGTTTTTGGTTTAACTGCTTGGAGTTTTAGTTATGTCGACTGCAGGATTGAGGAACGTATCTTGCCCCATCTTTGATGGTCATGAGTATCCTCAGTGAAAGGCCATGATGAAGAAGCAACTCATGGCTATGGACAGCAAACTATGGACCGTCACTGAGATTGGTCTTACCGATCTATGTGAGATGGCGGAGGCTGATGACATTCGTAAGTACACTCTACTGAACCTCACGGCGAAGGATGTCATCTGCTCCTGTCTGTCCCGAAATCAGTTCAGGAACGTCATGCACCTCAATCACGCGAAGCTAATCTGGGACCGGCTTTCTGAGGTCTTTGAAGGTCATCATACTCGTCATGATCCTTGGTTTGAGGATTACAAGGATTCTCTCAAAGAGATGACCTTCGCACCTGAATCGTCATCATCTTCACCGTGCCTCATGGCAGAGGGTGCCAAGGTAACCGAATGCTATCTTTCTGAATCTAGTGATGATGAATCAGGTGATGAATTTGGCCCCAGCTATGTCAAACTTGCTTCCCTTGCCACTAAACAACAAAGAGCCCTGGAAAAGGTTCAATAAATGCTTAATAAGAGCGATGATATGTTGGGTGAAGAAATGGATCAGTCAAAAGCATTGGCTGAGAGTCTTCAGAGACTTCATTCCAAGTTTGACGCCCTTCAAGATCAACATAATACTGTCTTGTCTGATCACGAGAAGCTTTCTTCTGAATTTCTTCAAAGAAAGCAAGATCTTTAAAAGCTAAGAGTGGATTATGAAGATCTTCAGAAGGAGCGCGATTCATTACTTGCTCAAAAAATCAGCGCTACACAGGAAGAATTTGTTCCTCCATGTCTGAAGTGCATTGAACGTGAAACTGCAAATTCTTCACCTGAATGTTCAAATGCTTCTAATGCTACAAATTCTTCATATGTCTCTCCGGTCACTAATTCCTCATCTGAGGACAATGCAAGTATCACTGATCATGCAGGGTTGAAGGAATTGTACATGACAGGCATGTACAAAAGCATTAAAGGGCATCAGACTCTTTGTGATGTGCTCAAAAAGCAGATCCTCAACAGAAACCCTAGGAAAGAGGGTATTGCCTTTGAGAGGAAACTCAATGTTGATGGAACATATTGGAAGCCTAAGCAGTACCCCAAAACCTCATGGGTTGTTGCAAAGGGACCTCCAGTTGATCCATCCAACTTATCTGGTTTTACATGTGAATCTCCTCATTCTTCTGATGAGTCATTTGACTCCAACTATAAACTGTTCAAAAATCAGAATGGTGAAGTATTTGCTAGATATGTTGGCACTAACTGCAGGAACGGTTCCCCTATGAAGAAAATCTGGGTTCCCAAAAGTTGCCTTGAAAGTCTTCAGGTGAATGTCCTCATGACACCACCTATGAAGAATAGGAACTCCAGATCAAACTCTTCATATGGACCAAATTCTTCATATGGATCCAAGTCCTCATACGGACAAAATTCCTCACGTGGATCAAATTCCTCAAAAGGATCAAAGTCCTCATATGATCATCATCGTGCTAACCCTTCTATTTCGCAGGGTAGAGCTAAGGGCTATGAATATGTGCATTATTCTTCAAATCATTATGTTCATAAGTCCTCAAAGAATTTCTCTGCTTATTCATATGCTTACCCTAACCCATCTTATGTGAAACGAAGTGGACTGGCGTCCATGCCACCTTTCTCATATGGTGCTCGCAGAGTGATGAATTCTTTGCCACCCCTCCAAATGTGGGTGGTGAAGAAAAAGAACTAATCTCTTATGCAGGGTCAGGTCTCCAGTCGTGCTCAAAACGATTGAAGAATTTGCTGGAGACCTGAACAATGCCTGATAGGACGCAGGCTAATCATGATGAAATGAACCTTCATTTCACACGTCCTCCTACTGATTATCTGTTTACATTGCTTGATGAAATTGACTTGATGATACTGATGTCATATTCTTCACTGATGAAGTATATGAGTTTGTAAGCTGCACTAATTCATCTGCAGGATGATCAACCCAAAGCAAATGAGTGGGTCCTTGATAGTGGATGTACAAATCACATGACTGGTGACAAGAATCTCTTGATGGATGCTCCCTTATCACCGTCACATCTGAAGCATATCATTTTCGCTGACAAAGGCAAAAGTCAGGTATTGGGTCTAGGTAAGGTTGCGATCTCTAAGGACATACACATGGACAAAGTCATGCTTGTTGAGTCCTTAGGATACAACCTCATGTCTGTCTCAATGCTTTGTGATCTTGATATGGTTGTTGTCTTTGGCAACTAACGTTGTGTTGTGATCATGGAAGCTGACAATTCCAAAGTCTTCGAAGGCTTTAGGAGAGGAGACTTGTACATTGTTGATTTCTCTACAGGACCACAACCTGCCGTGTGCTTACTTGCAAAAGCTTCAGAAGGTTGGCTATGGCATCAACGACTTGGTCATGCTGGCATGAGGAATCTGCACACGCTCGCAAAGAAGAAGAATGTCATTGGCATTGAGAATGTCAAATTCCTCAAGGATCATTTATGTGGAGCTTGTGAAGCTGGGAAGATGACAAAGGCCAAGCATCCAGCGATGACTATCATGACTACCACTCGACCATTTGAATTGCTTCACATGGATCTTTTCGGTCCTAATCATTATTCTGCTGTGACAAATGATGCATCTCTATCTAGCTTTGTTATTGTTTATGATTATTCTCGTTACACATGGGTACACATTGTTACTTACAAACATGAAGTGCAGGAAGTCTTCAAACAATTTTCCACGAGGGCTTCAACCAACTTTGGTGTGAAGATCAAGCACATCAAAAGTGACAATGGAACTGGGTTCAAGAATTCCGGTCTTGATGACTATCTTAATGAACTTGGTATTACTCATGAGTTATCTGCTCCTTATACTCCTCAACAGAATGGCGTTGTGGAGCGCAAAAACAGAACCCTCGCTGAAATGGCACGTACTATGCTTGATGAATACAAGACACCTCGTCGGTTCTGGATTGACGCAATTGATACAGCTTGCCACATCATCAACAGAGTATATCTTCACAAATTCTTCAAGAAGACTGCCTATGAACTCCTCACTGACAAGAAACCCAATGTAAGTTACTTCAAAGTCTTCGGTGCTAAATGTTGGATTAGAGATCCTCATCACAATTCTAAGTTTGCACCGAAAGCACATGAGGGTTTCATGCTTGGTTATGGAAAGGACTCGCACACCTACAGAGTCTTCAACAACGTTCTTCACAAGGTTGTTGAAACTGTAGATGTGCGGTTTGATGAAACTAATGGCTCGCAAAGAGAGCACCTACCTTCTGTGATAGATGAACCACCACCTGAGGATTCTACCAAGTTCAAAGCCTTTGAGGATGTCATTCCTACTGAAAAATCTGCTGAAGAATTCATTCCAGAACGTGATGAACGTCGAGCTGGCGCACCTAAAGAAAATGGTGCTGAGGAAAATGCTCCTGAAGAAAATGCGGATCAAAATCCTCGAAGACAACCCGCTCATCCTCGTATTGCAAATGAAGTGCAAATCGAGAAGATCATCAATGCCATTGAAGCACCAGGTCCTCTCACACGCTCAAAAGCTTCACACTTATCTAACTTTTGTGGGCACTTCACTTTTGTCTCTATCACAGAGCCCACTAATATAGATGAAGCATTTCTGGAGCCTGAGTGGATTCAAGCTATGCAAGAAGAATTACATCAGTTCGAGCTCAACAATGTCTGGGAACTGGTCAAACGTCCAGATCATCGCAAGCACAACATTATTGGCACAAAGTGGATCTACCGCAACAAGCAAGATGAAAAATGGCCTTATGGTGAGGAATAAGGCACGGCTTGTAGCTCAAGGCTACACACAGGTTGAAGGAATTGACTTCAATGAAACTTTTGCACCTGTTGCTAGACTTGAGGCTATTCGCATATTACTTGCTTACGCTAACCATCATGATATTATTTTACAACAAATGGATGTGAAAAGTGCATTCCTCAATGATAAGATTGAGGAAGAAGTATATGTTGCTCAACCCCCAGGTTTTGAAGATCCAAAGAATCATGATAAGTCTTCAAGCTCAACAAGGCCCTGTATGGCCTCAAGCAAGCCCCTCCAGCGTGGTCTTCAAATTCGTCAACAGCGCAATGGAATATTCATATCTCAGGAGAAATACCTCAAGGACGTATTGAGGAAATTCGGCATGCAAGATTGCAAAGGGGTCAAAATTCCAATGCCCGCAAATGGCCATCTATGCACTGATAAAAATGGTAAAGACTTCAATCAAAAGGTATACCGCTCCTTGATTGGCTCTTTATTGTACCTATGTGCATCTAGGCCGGATATTATGCTTAGTGTTTGCATGTGTGCCCGATTTCAAGCTACACCGAAGGAATCACACCATAAGGCTGTGAAGCATATTCTTCGATACTTAGCTCACACACCAACACTTGGATTATGGTATCCCAAGGGCTCCACTTTTGGTCTCATTGGATATTCAAACTCTAACTATGCTGGCGATCGCGTGGACCGCAAGTCAACATCCGGTACATGTCATTTCCTCGCAAGATGTTTGGTCTGTTGGTCCTCGAAGAAACAGAACTGCGTATCCCTCTCCACTATAGAAGCTGAGTACATTACTGCTGGATCGTGATGTGCTCAACAACTATGGATGAAGCAAACACTCAAGGACTTATGGCGTCAACGTGAAGAATGTGCCTCTCTACTGTGACAATGAGAGTGCCATCAAGATTGCTCATAACCCAGTTCAGCACTCGAAGACCAAGCACATCCAAATTCGTCATAATTTTCTTCGTGATCATGTGTTGAAGGGCGACATCTCCATCGACCACGTCAGCACTAAAGATCAATTGGCCGATATCTTCACAAAGCCCTTGGATGAGAAGAGATTTAGCAAGTTGCGGTGTGAGCTAAATATCCTAGAATCTTCGAATGTTCTCTGAAATGGACACACATCCTAACACTTATGCTGACTTGATGACTTAGATGCGTAACACACGAAGTAACGTTTTTCTTCAGTCAATGAAGACTAACCCTCTAAGTGTGAAGAAATTAATGAAGAAATTGATTCTCAGAGCCCTACGACAATTGTACGCAGTGTCTCAAATCAGCTTTCTTATACGATGGGTTACGCCACCAACCAAAGTTGAAAATCTTCAATTTGAGTTTTTTCTTCGTTTTTGAAATTCTTCAGTTTTTTTTTAAATTCTTCAACTTTGCATTGTCTTCACTCTTCCCGGTGTTGCTCTTCATTCGAATATATATATATATATATATATATATATATATATATATATATATATATATGAGTTTAAGTCCTCTACAACATTCACTTATTGCTATTTCTTCAAAGTTGATTTCTTATGCTAAGTGAATATGATCGGACCCTTTCCCCCTCTATGCTAAACTCAACCCAGTCTATTCACAAATTCCTCATATGCATTCTATTTGAAACTAGTTCAAATTCTTCACTGTGTCCTGACAGCTGAAGAAACTGCGAATGGAACTTTAAAACTTATCTTATCTGAATTTTCGGCTTTGCCACTCAAAACGTTCCGCATCCCACGATATATTTATCTATTCACCCACGATCTTACACGATCGCCACCTCACAGTACGTGGGTGACACATGTCATGCGAATGAGAAGGGTCAGGGGCACGTTCATCCTAAATCTTTGGGCGAACAGTTTTTCACTGCAAACTATAAATACCCCCTAACCCCTTCCTCACTTCCTTTACTACACTCGACCTCTCTCTCCCGCTCAAGCATCTCAAACCCTAGCGCCGCCGCTACTCCATCGTCGCCGGTGAGGAAGAGCTTCACTGCCTTGACCTCGTCGCCGTCGTACTCGCGCCAGCCGCGGAAATCTTCCCTCCGCCGCCGCCGTAGCCGTCTTCCTCCGCCAAGTTAGGGCGTGGAAGATCTGAACTGACGAACTTCACATCTGTTCTTCCCAGTTCGTCATGTTCTTCACTTCAGGTAATTAAAAGTTACTTTTAACTTCTCGCTTTGATTCTCAAGTTTTTTCGAAAATCTTCAAAGGTGTTTATTCTTCAACTCTTCACACACATAAACACCTCACTTGTCATCTGTTCTTGATTCGTTTCTCTAAGCTATGATTTTCTTCATGATTCCTCAATTGTGTGGATCTTCAATCCATACAACTCTGGAACCTAAGACAAAGAATGCTTAGTGAAATTCCTCAAGACTCATCTGGTCAAATTCCTCAAACTTGTTTCTTTTTGAAAAACCCTCTGAGAACGCATATGACCTCTCCAAATTCCTCGCAACTACAGTCTGTTCACAGGTACAAATGTCTGCTGCTAAATCACTAGGTTCTCATCAACTTAACTCATTTGCAGCGTTTCTCGAAGAAAAGTTGCATACTTCTTCAGAGAATTCGATTGTTCAAATTCCTCAACTGAAGAAAATGCCAGATGGTAAGAAGCCACAGAAGGGAGGAAAGAAGCCTGAGGTCATGACTTCTTTTGAGATCCCTGAGGACATTTACGTAGGCTATTGCACACCTGATGAAGCCAGGTTTGGCAAAGAGAACAAAAATCAGCGCAAGGTGCGCATACAGAGGATTGAAAGGAGATGGGCACGGGAATGGAGGGAGTACAGGTATGTAACTCCCAAGTACATGAAGAAATTCGCACTCAACCCTCCATGCTCAAGACCTCCATTGGCACCAGGCCAGTTGGCGGATCCCACTAGCCTCAAGCACGGTGAGGATTATCCTGACGAATGGGCAAAATGCAAAGCCAAACTGGCCAAGCAAGCAAAGGAAGCAGTGAGGAAATTCAACGCTGACTCTGCTGCTGCTGGTGCCTCAGCTGAGGCCTCTGCCAGTCAGCCCAAGAAGCCTGCGCACAAGTCCAGTGCTTCACCTTTAATGCCCTCACGGCCAAGCTCCTCTGCTATGCCATCAAGGCCAGATTCCTCAAGGCCCTCACGGCAAACTCCTCAGCCTGCTCCGTCAAAGTCCTCAGCTCCTCCGACAAAGTCTTCAGCTGCTCCCACAAAATCCTTGGCACCTGTGCATCTCGCCACGTGCCAAAGGACTCAAGGCTTCTCTATTGCCTCAGGAGCATCTGCAAGCTCCTCTGCTGCTCGAAATTCCACAGCTGGTCCCTCTCTGCTGAAGAAAAAGGCCACTTCTGGACAAGGCACTCGCCCAAGTCCTTGCAAGAAGCAGGTAGCCTTCCATGTACCTTCTGATGATGATGAGGCCGATGATGAAGAACTTGCCGAAATCATCAGAAACAGGGAAGCCAGGGCCACTAGAGCCAAAGGCAGCAATGTGCCACTGATGTTGGATCCCAAGCTGATCCTTGATTACATTGACTTATGGCACAAGGACCCCAACACGCCTTTGCCGGAGATGAACCTCACTCCTGGTCAAATCCATGTTCTCACTGCCTTCATTGAAGAAGAGAAATGGAAATTTGAACAAGGCAGAAGTCTGAAGAAAGCGCAGTACAAGAAATAGCGCTACCTGAAGGACAATGTCCTCACTCTCACTCCTGATCAGCTCCTTGCCTTGCAAGTGGAAATCAAACAACTGAGTGATGAACTTGATCGCTATTATGTTGAGTGGAAGGGCGCCAAGGTGCGTTTCGTCAATCTGACAAAGAAATTCACTTCAAGTGATGCTCCACCTGTGCATGTTGAAGTTACTCAGGCTGAGGCATGTGCTGAGCCTACTGAACAAAATGCCAGCACCGTTGATGACAATCAGGCTGCTGAAGAAAATGAGAGTGCCAGGGCTGATGACTCCATTCCAGCTGCTGAAGATATTGCCAGGGCATCCACTAGTGGTGCGCCTGAAGAAAGTGAACAAGTCAGGGCAACTGCATCAATTGCGCCTGAGGAAAATGAACCAATGTCCTCTGCACCTCCTGCGCCTACACCAACTCCAATCCTTCCATCTGCATCCGATGCGAAGAAGACCAAGGCTGAAGAACGTGCAGCTATGAAGAAAAGGAAGGCATCAGCTTCATCAAATTATTCAGCTCCGAAGAAGATGAAGACTCTGATCAGTTCAATTGACAATCCAATTGATGCCGTTCCAGTTTCATCAATGCCATCAAAGGACCTTGTTCCTTTTGGTGAAGACTATGTGATTCCTGATGAATCTGATGAAGAAACTCCTTCTCATGCTTCTTCAGAGCAGTTGGACGAAGAAATTGAAGTGGATGAGATCCCTTCAACCATAATCATTTCCTCACCTTTGCCTCAGTTTACTGCTGAAGAGGCAGGTGTTGAAGAAATTGAAGAGGAGGATGTGGACATTGGCTGTACCACTCCGGTCCTCAATGATGAATTTTGGGACAGTCAGCATCCCAACTCCCCAATGTTCACTCCCCTCCAAGCTATTCCTCAGTCCCCTGCTACCACTGAAGTACAAATGGGATCTGAAGAACCTCATGCAACCCCAAGTGTTCATGAAGAAATTCCAGCCGCTAGCGCTGAAGGAATTGTCAATGAAGAATTGGCAACCCAGGCTGAAGTTGCTGAAGAGCCTGAAATTCCTCAGCCTGAGGAACCTGAGATTGCGATTCCTGAGGTGGTGCTGCAACTGACTGACACTCCTCAGCCCAAGCCAAAGGATCCCTTCTCTAAGAAGCAAAAATCCAGGGCTGATGATTTCTTCGGCGAGCACGTGTTCTTCACTGACTTCAACCCCTATGACAATGCTCGTCTTAGAAGGAAGCGTTTCTGGACTGCCAGCCGGGCCAACTTCTATTCCTAACAGTGCTCTTCAACAAGGACAAAGTCTTCGATCATGAGCATATTCCTCGTGTGGACATGGAATCCATGTCGTGCTGCTCTCAAGTCCTCAGCATGATTCATGATGCTAGCTTGCTAAATTTCTGCTCTGACATTGTTGATTGGAACGAAGAGCTTATTCTTCAGTTCTACGCAACTTTGCATATCACAGGCGATGCTGCTGATGTCAACTCATGGGTGTTGGACTGGATGACTGAAAACACACATTACAAGGCACCAGCCACTGAATTGCTTCGTGCCCTGCCAATCAGTCCTCCACTTGATGGTGCTCGTTGTCTGTATGATGAGCCTGAACTCACTGATCACTACATGCAAGTGCTCATGAAGCCGCTGAAGCCAGGACAAGCTCCAAGGACCAAATTCCTCGTGAAGGAATTGCTCTATGTGCCGAGGACAATCTATCACATTCTGACGAAGACCATGAGTCCCATCAAAGGCCATGACTCTTCCGATGAAGAAATTATCGGAATGATGAAGAACATGCTTTTCAACATCATGCATGGCATCCCCATCAATTATCATGACTTCTTCATGAGGACTCTGGCAAATATTGCACTTTCTCCATTTGAGCTGAAGCCTTACGTGCCGTGGATCATGAGATTCCTCAGAACAAGGTCTTCGCTGAACTACAAGGCTGATTTTCAGAATCACCTCAGCTACTTGCCCCCTATCAAAGTCCTCAAGCGGAAAATTTCCTCATTTGATGAGAAGGGCAAGTCACCTGTCGTGATCGATGAAGGCATTCGTCCATTGGATGGTCAGTTCCGCAAAGCTGCATCTTACTCCACCAATGATGACTCTGCCACTCATGATACTGCTGCCAATGCTACCAAGACAAGTCCTCAAGCTACTGCTCCTCGTGTGCTGACTGATCCCGAACTGCTGATAAGTCTTCACCAGACGGTGGATCGCACCATAAATGGGTTAAGCGTCAGTTTGGTTCTATTCTTCACAACATGACTTCCACACATAATGCAGTGAAGAAAAACCACCACTACCTCCATGAAGTGTTTGATCGCACCTGGGCTATTCTGTCACATCTATATGGTGAAGACGATCTAAAGCAAATGGGCTTCAAGGAAGACTTTGACTGGTCTGCTCCTCCTCCGAAGAAATTCAAGAGGGTTAAGGTTCCTCCCTTGGTGGCCAGCTCATATTCTTCATCACGCGCCACGGACAAGCATGAAGACTTGGACAACACTGCAGCAGGCCCTACATCGACTCAAGACCCTGACAACGCTGGTGCTCTTCCATCTTCATGATATTCTTCGGGGGCGTTAGTCCTCAGTTTCAACCCTTTTGGTCATTCGATGACAAACGGGAAAAAAATTGAGTTAGTCTTCAAGCAGGTCTATCTTATATGGGCGTTTTTTGCTAAGTTACAACTCTCGTTCTTCTGATGACTTTGCTGGATCGAGTTGTAATCTTAAACTCTATGGTGACCTGATACTTTTGTTGTGTTCTTCTGCATGCTTATTCCTCATTAATGTTAATGCACGCATGCTGAATTACATCAGTCGCCATATTTCATCATGCATTTCAAATTCTTCATATCAAATATGTGTATGAATTACAAGATATAGGGGGAGATCTCAATGATTATACTCTTTAAGTGTGCATGGCTTCAAAAGCAAATTCCTCACTATGAACATCTTCAGGGGGAGTTCTTCTATATCTTGCAATCAAATTCCTCAATATCAGTATTTACACTTCATATGTTTATCCCCGTTGAAAACTTAACCTATATTGTCATCAATCACCAAAAAGGGGGAGATTGTAAGTGCATCTAGTGCCCCTTAGTGATTTTGGTGTATTGAAGACTTATAGGTTAAGGGACTGATGCATTTGTGAGTGTACACAGGTCTATAAGTCTATGAGGAGTTTGATATTTACAGAGAAAGTCGACCTCTAAAAATGAAGTTCTTCATCTGAAGACTTTGAAAGTGAAGAAATTGGTGTGACCTTGAAGACTTGGCATTCATTCGAGGAATATGAAGCGTGAAGACTTTCGTTTTCGTAGTTTCATTTTCTATTTCTTGAGTCATAGGAAACACCGTACTGTTAAAGGGGGTCAAGGAAATACTAAGAAAAAATTTCCATGTGATGCTCAACTCAAAATCCTACACCTACCAATCCCTTCGAGTGAAGCCATTGGAAATCTCATACAGTTCAGTCATATTCTTCAGTGACAGAGACAAAGTTCTTCTGGTCTCTGAGGAATTTGTTCTGACTGAGGAGTTAGGAATTCACCAGTGTGAATTGCCTACATAGTGAGGAACATGATAGCCCTGAGGAATTTGATAGTCAAAATTCCGATCGTTGCTATGCTATGCGCCAGCGGTTCCAAAATATCTACCCACCTAACGGTCATATCAGACAAGGGCATTTACGTCTTATCATGTCAGGCTGCTCCCGAGGCTATAAATAGTCGCCCCCTACAACCACTAGCTGGTTGGCTGCTCCGAGAGAAACTGACACTTGTCAATTGAGAGCATCCCATCCTCCGAGGACTTTGAGCGAAAATCATCAAGTGAGGAAAACCCAAACCCAACACCTACAAACCCAAAGTGATTGAGCATCACTGAAGAGATTGATCCTGCGTGGATCCGATGCTTGTTTCTTTTGAAGATTGTGCTTCTTCTAGACGGTTAGGCGTCAAGGTCTAGAGCATCCAAGAGGAATTGTGGATCGCCGAGTGACCGAGTTTGTGAAGGTTCGGAAGTCACCTGAAGACTTACCACGAGTGATTGGGCGAGGTCTATGTGACCTTAGCTCAAGGAGAATACGGTGAGGACTGTGTGTCTGGGACTTGGTGTCCTCGAGTTTAAATACTCAGCCGCTCCAACCAAATGTACAACTGAGACAGCATTTGGAACTGGTCTACCAAATAATTCACCAAGCCTCCTGGTTCTATTTCCTCAACTCTTTAATTTCCTCATGTCTATTGTTGTGTGCATGTTCATATCTACTTGAAGACTTTGACTGAAGACTTTCTCAATTTCTTCAGTCTGTCCGTCTTCTTTCTTGTGTTATCCTGTGTTTACGCTTTCTGTACTCCGTGTTTGTCTTCATCTCGCCATGATGACTATGCTTGTATTCTGTTATGTTTACTTCTGAGTACTTATTCCGCTGCTAGTAGTTCTTCATTTAGGAATTTCCTCACCAGCAAATTCCTCAGTGAAGAATTCATAAAAATCGCCTATTCACCCCCCTCTAGTCGATATAACGCACTTTCACCTCATTAAATCGGACATGCATCATACTTGATTGTACATCATGCCATGATTATGCTTGTGTGTTTACCATGTTGTTTGCTTCTTTCCGGTTTGCTTCTCTCGTTAGCTTCGGTTTCATTGCGGAGTTGCGAGGATTTGTTCGACTACGTCCGTTTGTCTTCTTCATGGATTCGTTCTTCTTCCTTGCGGGATTTCAGGCAAGATGGCCATTACCCTCGATATACTTCTATCTTTGCTTGCTAGTTGCTTCGTTCTATCGCTATGTTGTGCTACCTATCACTTGTATACCATGCCTCCCATATTGCCATGTCAAGCCTCTAACCCACCTTTCCTATCAAACCGTTGTTTGGCTAAGTTACCGCTTTTGCTCAGCCCCCTCTTATAGCGTTGCTAGTTGCAGGTGAAGTTTAAGATTGCACCATGTTGGAACATGATTATGTTGGGATATCACAATGTCTCTTATTTAATTAATGCATCTATATACTTGGTAAAGGGTGGAAGGCTCGGCCTTGTGCCTGGTGTTTTGTTCCACTCTTGCCGCATTAGTTTCCGTCATACCAGTGTTATGTTCCTTGATTTTGTGTTCCTTACGCGGTCGGGTTTATGGGAACCCCTTGACAGTTTGCTTTGAATAAAACTCCTCCAGCAAGGCCCAACCTTGGTTTTACATTTGCCTAACAACCTACTAACTTTCCCTTGGGTTTTCGCGAGCCCGAGGGTCATCTTTATTTTAGCCCCCCCCCCCGGGGGGCTAGTGCTCCTCCGAGTGTTGGTCCGAACCAAGCGATGTCCTGCACCCCCTGGGCAACCAGAGTCTATGCCAACCCGACGTCTGGCTCATCTAGTGTGCCCTGAGAACAAGATATGTGCGACTCCTATCGGGATTTGTCGGCACATCGGGCGGTCTTGCTGGTTTTGTTTTACCATTGTCGAAATGTCTTGTAACCGGGATTCCGAGACTGATCGGGTCTTTTCGGGAGAAGGAATATCCTTTGCTGATCATGAGAGCTTGTGATGGGCTAAGTTGAGACACCCTTGCAGGGTATAAACTTTCGAAAGTCGTGCCCGCGGTTATGTGGCAGATGGGAATTTGTTAATGTCCAATTGTAGAGAACTTGACACTTGACTTAATTAAAATGCATCAACCGCGTGTGTAGCCGTGATGGTCTATTTTCGGCGGAGTCCGGGAAGTGAACATGGTCTTTGTGTTATGATTGTGCATAAGTAGTTTCAGTATCACTTCTAGTCTCTCGACCGTTCCATTGCTTCTCTCCTTGCTCTTATTTGCGTATGTTAGCCGCCATATTGGCTTAGTGCTTGCTGCAACTCCACCTCATTGCCACTTCCTACCCATAAGCCTAAATAGTCTTGATCTCGCGGGTTTTGAGATTGTTGAGTCCTCGTGACTCACCAGATACTATCACAACAGTTGCAGGTGCCGATGATACCGGTGCAGGTGATGCAACCAAGCTCAGACGGGAGCTCAACGAAGATCTTGTTCATTGCTATGTTTAGTTTCTTGTTGATCAGTAGTGGAGCCCAATTGGGACGATCGAGGATCTAGCAGTTGGGTTATCTTCTTTTCTTTTGGCTTCATCCGTAGTCGGACTATGTGTGTGCTCTGAATGATGTTTGAATTATATGTTCATTGAGTGAAGTGGCGATTGTAAGCCAACTTTTAATCCCATTCTTGTTCATTACATGGGATTGTGTGAAGATGACCCTTCTTGCGACAAAACCACCATGCGGTTATGCCTCTAAGTCGTGCCTCGACACGTGGGAGATATAGCCGCATCGTGGGTGTTACAAGTGCCTCTTCTATTGGATCCGAAAAAGATCCTGGATTTCATTGACCTCTAGCACAATGACCCAAACACTCCTTTGCCAGAGCTAGACCTCACTCCTGGACAAATTCACATGTTGACGGTGTTCATCGCTGAAGAAAAATGGAAATATGATCAAGTCTGGACTGCGAAGAAAGCCCAGTACAACAAACAACGCTTTCTGAAGGACAATGTTCTAAGGCTATCACCTGAACAACTCATCGCTATGCAATCTAAGATCAAGAAGCTCAGTGATGAATTTGACGCCTACAAGGCAGAATGGATGGGAGCCAAAGTCAGATTTGTTAAAATGGCGAAGAAATTCACTTCCAATGTTGTTGATCCAACACACATTGAAATTCCTTCGGCTGAAGCATCTGCATAGCCGACTGAAGAACATGCCAGCACCGCTGATGAAAATTAGGCGGCTGATGAAACTGCAAGCACAAGGGCTGAAGAAATACCAGCCACTGAAGAAACTGCTAGGGCAACCACTAGTGTTGCGCCTGAAGAACAAGTCAGGCCAGCTGAAGCTTCTGAAGCTGCGCCTGAAGAAGCTGAACAGAACAGGACAACTGCATCAGTTGTGCCTGAAGAAATTGCTCCAATTTCCTCTGCTCCCCCTGCACCAATACCAAGCCCAGTCCTTCCTTCTGCTCTAGAAGTGAAGAAAACAAAGGCTGCGGAGCGAGCTGCTCTGAAGAAAAGGAAAGCATCTGCTTCCTCAGAATATTCTGCACCCAAGGCGAAGATTTTGACAAGATCACTTCAGAATCCAATTGATGATGTTCCACTCTCAAGCATGCCATCAAAGGAACTCATTCCTTTTGGTGAAGATTATGAGATTCTGGATGAATCTGATGAAGATAATCCTTCTGCTGCTTCGACAGAGCAGATGGATGACGAAATTGAAGTGAATACTATCACTTCAAATCCCCCGGTATCATCGCCAATGCCTCGGTTCACAGCTGAAGAGGCAGGCATTGAAGAAATGGAAGAAGATGATGATGTGGACATTGGGAGCACGACACCTATGATGAACAATGATTTTTGGGATAGCCAGCACCCCAACTCTCCTTTGTTCATACCGTTTCAACAAATTCCTCAGTCCTCAGTCTCTACAGAAGTTCAGATGGGCTCTGATGAAATTCATACTGCCCCTTCCATTTCGGAAGAAATTCCACCCACTAGTGCTGATGACAAAGTTGCTGAAGAAATGGAGACCCAGGCTGCTCTTGAAGCAAAAACTGGAATTCCTCAGCCTGCGGCTCCAGAGATTGAGATTCCTGAGGTTGTGCTGCAATTGACTGATACTCCTCAGTCGAAGCCGAAGAATCCATTCTCGAAGACGCCAAAATTCAAGGCTGATGACTTCTTCCATATGAGCATGTGTTCTTCACCGACTACAACCCTTATGACGCTGCTCGTCTTCGAAGGAAGCGTTTCTGGACTGCCAGCGAAGCAAACTTCTATTCATTCCTCTCTGCTTTTCAATAAGGACAAAGTCTTCGACCATAAGCACATTCCTCATGTGGATATGGAATCCCTGCCGTGCTTCACACTAGTCCTCAGTGTTATTCATGATGCTGGATTGCTCAACTTCTGCACCGACATCTGTGATTGGAATGAAGAACTCATTCTTCAGTTCTATGCGATGCTGCACATCACTGGAAATGTTGATGATGTGAACTCTTGGGTGTTGTACTGGATGACAGAAAACAATCTAAAGCGTCGGCCTCTGAATTGCTTCATGCCCTGCTTGTCAATCCTCCCCTTGAAGGTGCTCGTCTTATCTATCATGAACCTGAGCTGGCTGATCATTTGATGCAAGTGTTGACGAAGCCACTGAAGCCCGGTCAAGCCTCAAGGACCAAATTCCTCGTGGAGGAATTGCTGTATGTGCCTTGGACTATCTATCGCATTTTGACCAAGACACTGAGTCCTATCAAAGGCCACGACTCGAATGATGAAGAAGTTATCAGCATCATGAAGAATTTGCTATTCAACATAATGCATGGTATTCTAGTAAACTACAATGACTTCTTCATGAGGACTCTGGCAAACGTTGCACTATCTCCCTTTGAATTGGAGCCTTACGCTCCCTGGATTATGAGATTCCTCAGATCAAGGTCTTCAATCAACTACAAGGCTGATACACTCAACCATGGCAGTTACTTTCCCCCTATTGAAGTCCTCAAGCGGACATTTTCCTCAGCTGATGAAAAGGGCAAGGCAACCGCAATTGTTGATGAGGGCATTCGTCCATTGGATGGACAGTTCCACAAAGCTGCCTCATACTCCACCAATGATGACTCTGCCACTCATGATTCTACCACCAATGCCTCGAAGCAAAGTCCTCAAGCCACAGCTCCAAGGATGATGACTGATCGTGAGCTTCTCCACAGTCTTCATCAGAAGGTCGATTGCAATCATAAATGGGTCAAGTGTTAGTTTGGTTCAATTCTTCACAACATAACTTCTACATACAATTATGTGAAGAAAAACCACTAGTACCTCCATGAAGTCTTTGATCGCACCTGGGCTGTTCTGACTCATCTCTACGGTTCTGAAGATCTCAAGTAGATGGGTTTCAAGCAGGACTTCAAATGTTCTAAGCCTCCTGTGACAGCCTGGTTTTTGCCCCTCTTCTTTGCCTGATTTCCAGTTGGTTTGAATTTGAAGTTTGGAGTTTTTGAATCTTTTTATATGGACTTAACCACTTGGATACCCCTTGACTTTCACCCAAGTGCTTCATATCCCTCTCTAACAATCACTCCATCTCTGGCTCATCACGAAATATCATTTGGAATATTTTTCTTTAATGAAAAGTATTCATTTTCCCCTCCTAAACCCTAGCTAGCTCAATGTGCTCCAAAGCAACCACAATTTTTCTTGCCCATAAAATTCTGAGAAAAATCCCAATTATTCTTTGAACCCTAGGGCACCTTTCTGAGCAAATATATTTCATCACTTTTTGGAATATTTTGGCTACAGAAAATATTTTCTTTTCTGGACAGGAATGGTAGTTTCTACAGCAACTACCATTTTACTTGCTCCATTGTAGCTGGTTGTTCTTGTGCATCATCACCTTAGTAGATGATTGCTAGCCTCCAAAGCCCAGACTTCAACTCCCAGTGATTTGACCATAGTAAGCTCTCAAAGTTACTATCCAAAAACTTACCTGGAGTGTAAAATCATTTCTACTGCACCTAAAACCAAACCCAAGCATGGTAACGATCAAAACTACCATGGACAACACGCCAGACATGAAGTTTGGGCTTAGGTCGGCCTGAGGCTTTAGTTCACACGGTGACCGCATTCGTCTAGGTGTGCTGGCATGCAAACAACGCGCTCTGAGTGCCGTCGAGCGCTCTGTTGCACGCGTGCTTGCTTCCCTGCCTGCCTGAGCGTGCCAAACCGCGCCACCATCATCGTCCCGACCCCCTTAACTCCGCCCTGGCACTCGTCGACACCAGAGTTTGCCGCAGCGAGCACGGGCACGGTCCGGCCAACGCCATAGTGCACGACGCACTGTGCTCGTCGTCTTCCTCTTGCCACATGTGCTCATCCCCGTTCGCCAACAGTCCCCGCGTGAGCTACGTCTTCTTCCCCCTCTCTCACTGACGTCGTTCGTCACCGGGCGCCGCGACCAGGTGTCCACCGGCGGAGCCGGAAACCCCCCTCACCACTCGGCTATAAATAGGGCCACCGCCAGCCTCCTCGAGCAACCTCATCCACTCCCGCACACTCCACAAGCGCGTAGAAAGCCGTAGCCCGGCCGGGTAGGCCGCGGGCCACCGTCCCCGAGCTCGAGCTTGCCGGCAATCCTCTTGGGTCGTCTCCGTAGCTCCAGCCCTTCCCAGGCCAGGGCAACCCTTCCAGGGCCTCCGCCACTATCCGGTGGTGCCGTCCCGCCCGGTTGGAGCCCTTGGAGTCGCCTCTGGTCGCCGTCGTATTCGTCTCCGGCGACCGCTGCTCTCTGCCTCCGCTGGAGAGGCTGATTCCGGCGCCTTCCGACCACCCCTAGCCATACTACGGGTACGGGCAGGTGCGCCTCCGTCTCCTCTCTCGATCCCTCCCTCTCATTTTGGCCAAGGAGCCCTCGCCGCCGGCGTGCGCTCTGGCGAAGCCTCGCTGCTCTCAGTTTCCCTCCCCCCCTCCACCTCACCTGACTAGTGAGGCCCGCTAGTCAGCCACTCTGTACGCGCGTGAAGCGGTACGAGTGGTGGCACCCCGGGGATTTACGCCTTCGATGTCACCCCCCTTAGTCTATTTATTTAAATTCAAATTTTAATTAAATCCGGAGAAGTTCAAACGGCCAAAACTTTTTAACCATAAGTCCAAATGAATTGTTTCTTTTTGCATTGTGTTCTTTGTGCAAAAATCTAGCAGCTCACCAAAGATGGGATTTTCCCCTTCTGTCTAGATTTTCTGGTGAATTTTAGAAGGTTTCTTGATGATTTCTTTTTGTGTTTTTAAATATTTTCAGAAGGTCAGGCTTGTCTTGAGGATCACCAGGAGGCTTGTGAACTTCATCTGCACTAAGGCAAGCCACAACAACATTTTCATGGTGCCATTACAATATTTGTGATTTTCTACTTGAACAAATGATTATCCATGCATTTAAATTATTAATATGTTAATTATATTCTGTTAGATGCTTGTTAAAGTGAATATGCTTGATTTACATAAAGTTTGAAGTGAACTTAGTTGGTAAACTAACAAGGATTTAGTTTTTGGGTCATGAAAGGATAATATGGTTATGGATATAAATAATTAGTGGAGTTATTTTCTTGCATGAGTAAAAATGATAAATTTGCTAGAGAAGATTCTGTTTAAAGTGAGGTTTGATCTTAACCAGAGAAGTGTCATGAGTTGCTAATGCTTAGTGTGGATATAGTTGACTCAATCATTTCCGTTGATATGTGATGCATATGTTAGTGCTGCATGTCATGGCATTATGACGCTAGTTATTTACACTTTAAGTTGAAGCTGATAATAACTCAACTTGAATACATTGTTGACCGGGTCATGGTGCCGCTGAATCGAGTTTTTCCCAGTGCAACCACATTTACCGGTATGGAACGGCCTTTATTCGTTCCGTTGTCATGCCTCTGGTCGGTGCCTCCAACTAGGGAAGGTTATGGCCGTGCGGTACCCTGGCCCGGTAAGCAGACATAACCTTGTGTGCCCGTTATTGAGTTTATGGTACCGGGTCCCCGTGTGGGATCGTTTATGTTTGGCCACGACGGTGGTCGTTGTGTCTTTGGTAGACACGGGGCCGCCTAGGACTAGCCCAATGGGGAGTGAGTCGGAGTGGCCGGGAGAGTGTCATGGCAATGGAGGGGTTTCGTCGGAATGCCGTTGGTCCACCTGAATGGGAGTGCGAGGCCATGGGTTCCGTGGTGTGGGTCCAGTGCGCTACCTCTGCAGAGTGTATTAATCTATCGATATCCGACTCCACGATTAAGGATACGCTCGAAAGTAGGTCACACCATGGGTCAACATTTAATAAATCTTGCACACTAAGTATGAATTTTGCATTGTTATTGGTGGCGAGAAGGCCATCGTGTTGATTTGGACCAGATGTTGGTCGTGGTTGTGATCGCCAAAAGGATCACTGTTTGAGGCCAAATATTGGTCGTGGTTGTGATCACTATAAGGATCACGGTTTGAGGCCAACTATTGGTCGTGGTTGTGATCACCGTAAGGATCACGGTTTGAGGCCAAGTATTTGTCGTGGTTGTGATTGCCAGAAGGATCACGAGATGTCTCTAGGTTGGCATGTTTGTGATCCAAGAGCGATCACATTTGGTAAGCCAGTCCGAGGGACTTTTATCACAAGAGCATGGTCACGGCATGTTGGATATATTGTTGCATTATTATGAATTGGTTAATTGTCATGATATTGTTTGTCATTATGTTTATGCTTGTTGTGAGCTTGCAAGTACATTCAATGTACTGACCTGGCGTGTCATGCCAGATTTCAGGAAAGTCTCGTAGGAAAGGAGTGATGTCCGAGTCTAGATCGTGTCCACATCGATGTCCCTGTGCTATGGAGTTCCTCTACGACGTTGTTCCGCTGCCGCGTAGTTGTCGTGATCGAGGCCCCTTATGTTCACTAAATAATGTACATATTTTTCAACTGCACCGTGTGTGTCGCTTGGCCTTGCCAACTGTTGTAATATAAACTCTGATCCTCTAGCATCAATAAAGCGGTTGTTTTCTGTACCAAGATGTTGTGTGTTGCCAGAAGACAAGGTCTCTGGGCTGGCAACGCATGGTAAACCGGTTGCTCTGAGCCGGGGTGCCACAATGCTTGGTATCAGAGTCGGGCTGACCATAGGCCACGCTAGACTATGACGTGTTAACCGGATGCTAGATACGAGTTGTAGTTGAGTGCCGGTAGCATTTGTAGCTGGTTGTTTCATTGCATGCACTTGTTTTATTTTTATGCCAACCTGCTAATGGTTGTGAGTGTAGATGGCTCCGGTGCCGTATCCGTGCCAGTTGCAGCTGATGCCGTACACGTCGCCGCATCTCCTTCATAACATGTGGCGTCGTCTGTACCCCCTCGGTGATGACCCAGCCTATCGTGTGTACCGGGAGTGTTTAGCTGACTTAGTGTATGAGTATCACGCCATGGTTACTCTGCGCACCAGTTCCGATTCCAACACTAACACTCGTACCTCTCGAAGAGGTTACGCTTCTACCGCTTCTCAGTCTGTCCAGTTTGCTGGATTCGAGGTCCTTGTTGAGCTTCGCTACAACGAGGTCCGGATGCAGAACCACCCAGGTTTCTACTACTATCCTTCTCTGCACGATAATGGTCGTGTCCGTTTCCCTATCATTGATCCGGAGTCTGATAGTGTTGCTGGCCACCTTTCTCATTATATCACTGCTAGCTATCTTATGATCAACGAGCTGGCTCGAGAGCTGACTCGTGTCCGTACTTCTTTAGCCTCTACTAGATCAGTCACTGCTCCAGCATCTGTGGGATTTACTCCCTATGTTCCAGCCAGTTCTAGTTCCGCTATTTCACCGGTTACTCCTCTTAGTGCTCCTGTTGAGTGGGTTTTACTTCTTGCCACTCCTGTAGCCCCGATGCTTCACCCTACACCTACCCCAGAGGGAGACCCCTCGAGGCAGCATCGTCTTGTCACCTTTAACCCGGAGGTCTCAGTTAACCATGTCAGTTCAGGATCCGAGTCCGCTTCAGGAGAGGAGCCCGCAGCACCAGCAGAGCAGTAGAGCTTTTGAGTATTCGCAATCGTCGGGATGGTGTACGGATGTAGTCGTACGAGTCATGATGTTTCGTCTCATGTATGAGAGTATTTGAACCTGGCATGTTGTTATCTTTCATGTTTGCATCTATGTATAATTATGTTGGAACTCTATTCTATTCGCCGTATTTTCTTCGTCATTTCAGTTTTTCTTGGGCTTTTGTTGCTGGCTTTTCCCCAGTTTATTTTGAATGGTTCTCATCTCGGTTGTGTTGCCTTGGGAAAAACCACAATAGGATGACGCCGGGAGGCAGCAGTAGCAACATTCGCGAGGGTTCTCCTATTCATTGTTCCGCACGACAGGCAGGACACTGCTACGTCTTGAGCTTGCATTGGTTTTCCTTGAAGAGGAAAGGGTGATGCAGCAATAGTAGCATAAGTATTTCCCTCGGTTTTTGAGAACCAAGGTATCAATCCAGTAGGAGGCTCCTCAAAAGTCCCACGCACCTACACAAACAAACAAAGAACTCGCAACCAACACAATAAAGGGGTTGTCAATCCCTTCACGGCCACTTGCGGAAGTGAGATCTGATAGAGATAGTATGATAAGATAAATATATTTTTGGTATTTTATGATATAGATTGGAAAAGTAAAGATGCAAATAAAAGTAGATTGAAAGCTTATATGATAAGAGATAGACACGGGGGGCATAGGTTTCATTAGTGGCTTCTCTCAAGATAGCATAAGTATTATGGTGGGTGAACAAATTACTATCGAGCAATTGATAGAAAAGCGAATAATTATGAGATTATCTAGGCATGATCATGTAAATAGGCATCAGGTCCGTGACAAGTAGACCAACTCCTGCCTGCATCTACTACTATTACTCCACACATCGACCGCTATCGAGCATGCATCTAGAGTATTAAATTTATAAAGAACGGAGTAACGCATTAAGAAACATGACACGATGTAGAGGGAAAAACTCATGCAATATCATATAGACCCCATCTTTTTATCCTCGATGGAAACAATACAATACGTGCCTTGCTACCCCTACTGTCACTGGGAAAGGACACTGCAAGATTGAACCCAAAGCTAAGCACTTCTCCCATTGCAAGAAAGATCAATCTAGTAGGCCAAACCAAACTGATAATTCGAAGAGACTTGCAAAGATAACTTAATCACACATAAAAGAATTCAGAGGAGATTCAAATATTTCTCATAGATAAACTTGATCATAAACACACAATTCATCGGATCTTGACAAACACACCGCAAAAAGAGTTACATCGAATAGATCTCCAAGAAGATCGAGGAGAACATGGTATTGAGATCCAAAAAGAGAGAAGAAGCCATCTAGCTAATAACTATGGACCCGAAGGTCTATGGTAAACTACTCAAAACTCATTGGAGGGGCTATGGTGTTATGTAGAAGCCCTCCATGGTCGATTCCCCCTCCGGCGGAGCGCCGGCGAAGGCTCCAAGATGGGATCTCGCGGATACCAAAGGTTGCGGCGGTGGAATTAGGTTTTCGTGGCTTGTTCTGATGTTCTCGGGGTACGTGGGTATATATAGGATGAAGAAGTAGGTCGGTGGCCGCCCGAGGGGCCCACGAGATAGAGGGCGCACCCTGTAGGGGTGGGCGCGCCCTCCACCCTCATGGCCGCCTCGGCTGCTTCTTGACTTGCACTCCAAGTCCTCTGGATCACATTCCTTCCAAAAATCACACTCCCGAAGGTTTCTTTCCGTTTGGACTCCGTTTGATATTCCTTTTCTTCGAAACACTGAAATAGGCAAAAAAACAGCAATACAGGCTAGGCCTCCGGTTAGTATGTTAGTCCCAAAAATGATATAAATGTGTAAAGTAAAGCCCATAAACATCCAAAACGGGTAATATAATAGCATGGAACAATCAAAAATTATAGATACATTGGAGATGTATCAAGCATCCCCAAGCTTAATTCCTGCTCACCCTCGAGTAGGTAAATGATAAAAACAGAATTTTCATGTGGAAGGCTACCTAGCATAATTTTCAATGTAATTTCCTTTATTGTGGCATGAATGTTCAGATCCAAATGATTCAAAATAAAAGTTCATATTGACATAAGAAATAGTAATACTTCAAGCATACTAATCAAAGCAAGCATGTCTTCTCAAAATAACATGGCTAAAGATAGTTATCCCTATAAAATCATATAGTCTGACTGTTGATCTATCTTCATCACATAAAGTATTTAATCATGCACAACCCCGATGACAAGCCAAGCAATTGTTTCATACTTTAGTAATCTCAAACTTTTTCAACTTTCACGCAATACATGAGCGCGAGCCATGGACATAGCACTATATGTGGAATAGAATGGTGGTTGTGGAGAAGACAAAAAAAGCAGAAGATAGACTCACATCAACTAGGCGTATCAACGGGCTATGGAGATGCCCATTAATAGATATCAATGTGAGTGAGTAGGGATTGCCAAGCAACGGATGCACTAGAGCTATAAATGTATGAAAGCTCAACAAAGGAAACTAAGTGGGTGTGCATCCAACTCGCTTGCTCACGAAGACCTATGGCATTTTGAGGAAGCCCATCATTGGAATATACAAGCCAAGTTCTATAATGAAAAATTCCCACTAGTATATGAAAGTGACAACGTAGAAGACTCTCTATCATGAAGATCATGGTGCTACTTTGAAGCACATGTGTGGTAAAGAGGATAGTAGGATTGTCACTTCTCTCTTTTTCTCTCATTTTATTATTTTTTTTTCTTTTTTTTTCTTTTTGGGCCTTTTTTTATGAAGTCCGAAGCCTCATCCCGACTTGTGGGGGAATCATAGTCTCCATCATCCTTTCCTCACTGGGACAATGCTCTAATAATGAAGATCATCACACCTATATTTACTTACAACTCAAGATTACAACTCAATACTTATAACAAGACATGACTCTATATGAATGCCTCCGGTGGTGTACCGAGATATGCAATGAATCAAGAGCAACATGTATGAAAATTATGAAGGTGGCCCTGCCACAAATGCGATGTCAACTACATGATCATGCAAAGAGCAATATGACAATGATGATGCGTGTCATATAAACAGAACGGTGGAAAGTTGCATGGCAATATATCTCGGAATGGCTATGGAAATGCCATAATAGGTAGGTATGGTGGCTGTTTTGAGGAAGGTATACGGTGGGTGTATGGTACCGGCGAAAGTTGCGCGGCACAAGAGAGGCTAGCAATGGTGGAAGGGTGAGAGTGTGTATAATCCATGGACTCAACATTAGTCAAAAGGAACTCATATACTTATTGCAAAAATCTACAAGTCATTGAAAACAAAGTATTACGCGCATGCTCCTAGTGGGATAGATTGGTAGGAAAAGACCATCGCTCGTCCCCGACCGCCACTCATAAGGAAGACAATCAATAAATAAAATTGTGCTCCAACTTCATCACAAAGCGGTTCACCATACGTGCATGCTACGGGAATCACAAACTTTAACACAAGTATTCATTAAATTCATAATCACCCAACTAGCATGACTCTAATATCACTACCTCCATATCTCAAAACAATTATCAAGTATCAAATTGATCATAGCATCTAATTCACTTTCTATGATAGTTTTTATTATACCCAACTGGGATGCCTACCATTCTAGGACCAATTTTATAACCATAGCAAATACCATGCTGTTCTAAGAAACTCTCAAAATAATATAAGTTAAGCATGAGAATAGCAATTTCTACAAAATTAAGCCACTGCCGTCCTCTAAAAGATATAAGTGAAGCACTAGAGCAAAAACTATCAAGCTCAAAGGATATAAGTGAAGCACATAGCGTATTCTAATAAATTCTAATCAAGTGGGCTTCTCCCAAAAGGTGTGTACAGCAAGATGATTGTGGAAAACTAAAAAGCAAATACTAATATCATACACGACGCTCCAAGCAAAACACATATCATGTGGCGAATAAAAATATAGCTCCAAGTAAAGTTACCAATGAACGAAGACGAAAGAGGGGATGCCTTCCGGGGGCATCCCCAAGCTTAGGCTTTTGCCGCTCCTTATTCCATAGTCCATCAAATCTTTACCCAAAACTTGAAAACATCACAACACAAAACTCAACAGGAAATCTCATAAGCTCCGTTAGTGAAAGAAAGCAAAACCACCACATAAGGTACTGTAATGAACTCATTCTTTATTTATATTGGTGTTAAACCTACTGTATTTCAAGTTCTCTATGGTTCATACCACTTAATACTAGCCATAGATGCATCAAAATAAGCAAACAACACACAAAAAACAGAATCTGTCAAAAACAGAACAGTCTATAGCAATCTGTAGCCCTCGAATACTTCTGGAACTCTAAAAATCCTATCAAAATAGGAAGTCCTGGGAAATTTGTCTATTGATCTACATCAAAAATAATCAACGCAAAATCACGTTTATGTGAATTAACAAAACTAATTTGGTGAGCGCAAAGTTTCTATTTTTCAGCAGAATCAAATTAACTATCACCATAGGTTATCCTATAGGTATACTTGGCACAAACACTAATTAAAACATAAAAACACATCTAAATAGAAGGTAGATGCAAAATTATTACTAAAAATAAACAAAAACAAAAAACAAAAATAAAATTGGGTTGCCTCCCAAGTCCCAACTAGCGCTATCGTTTAACGCCCCTAACTAGGCATAAAAGCGAAGATAGATCTAAGTAGTGCCATCTTTGGCATTCAATTCATAAGTAGCTCGCATGATAGATTCATAAGGTAATTTAACTTTCTTTCTTGGAAAGTGCTCCATGCCTTTCCTTAATGCAAATTGGAATCTAATATTCCCTTCCTTCATATCAATAATCGCGCCAATCCTTCTAAGGAAAGGTCTACCAAGAATAATAGGGCAAGAAAGATTGCAATCTATATCAAGAACGATGAAATTTACGGGCACCAAATTTCTATTTGCAACAATGAGAACATCATTGATCCTTCCCATGAGCTTTTTAATGGTGGAATCCGCAAGGTGCAAATTTAAAGAGCAATCATCAAGATCATGGAAACCTAGAATATCACATAAAGTTTTCAGAATCATGGAAACACTAGCACCCAAATCACATAAAGCATAACACTCATGATCTTTAATTTTAATCTTTATAGTAGGTTCCCACTCACCATAAAATTTTCTAGGTATAGAAACTTCCAAGTTAAGTTTTTCATCAAAAGATTGCATCAAGGCATCAACAATATGTTTGGTAAAAACTTTATTTTGACTATAAGCATGAGGAGAATTCACAACGGATTGCAACAAGGAAATACAACCTTCTAAAGAACAATTATCATAATTAAATTCCTTGAAATCCAAGATAGTGGGTTCAATGCTATTTAAAGTCTTGACGTCTCCAATTCCACTTTTACCAAATTTAGCATCAAGATCTAAAAACTCTGAATTACTGGGATGCCTTTTAACTAAAGTTGACTCATCTCCAGTCCCATCATTATTAAGATTCACATTGCAAAAATAAGATCTAATAGGGGACACATCAATAACTTTAAGATCTTCATCATTATTTTCATGGAAATTAGAAGAACACGCCTTTATAAAGCAATCTTTCTTAGCACGCAATCTAGCGGTTCTTTCCTTGCACTCATCAATGGAAATTCTCATTGCTTTGAGGGACTCATTGATATCATGCTTAAGAGGAGTAGATCTAAGTTTCAAAGAATCAACATCAAGAGAGAGTCTATCAACGTTCCTAGCCAAATCATCAACTTTGAGCAATTTTTTCTTCAAGCAAGGCATTAATTTCTTTTTGAGAGATCATAAATTCTTTCAGACTATTCTCAAAATCAGAGGGAATCTTATTAAAACTACCATAAGAATTATTGTAGGAATTTCCTTAATTATTAGAGGAATTACTAGGGACGGTCTAGGATTAAAGTTTCTTCTATAAGCATTGTTTCCAAAACTATTCCTACCAACAAAATTCACATCCATAGATTCATTGTTATTCTCAATCAAAGTAGACAAAGGCATATCATTGGGATCAATAGGAGCACTCTTAGTAGCAAAAAATTTCATAAGTTCATCCATCTTCCCACTCAAAACATTAATTTCTTCTATAGCATGCACTTTTTTACTAGTAGATCTTTCGGTGGCCATTGAGAATAATTAGTCGTAATATTATCAAGAAGTTTTGTAGCATCTACTAAAGTGATTTCCATAAACGTGCCTCCCACGGCCGAATCTAAAAGATTTCTAGAAGCAAAATTCAATCCGGCATAAAAAATTTGTATGATCATCCATAAATTCAAACCATGAGTAGGGCAATTGCGAATCATCAATTTCATTCTTTCCCAAGATTGGGCAACATGCTCATGATCAAGTTGTTTAAAATTCATAATATCGTTCCTAAGAGTGATAATCTTAGCGGGAGGAAAAAATTTAGAGATAAAAGCATCTTTGCACTTGTTCCAAGAATCAATACTATTTTTAGGCAAAGACGAAAACTAAACTTTAGCACGATCTCTAAGTGAAAAAGGAAATAACTTCAATTTAACAATATCATTATCCGTATCTTTCTTCTTTTGCATTTCACACAAATCAACAAAGTTGTTTAGATGGGTAGCGGCATCTTCACTAGGAAGGCCGACGAATTGATCTTTCATAACAAGATTCAGCAAAGCAGTATTGATTTGACAAGACTCAACATCATTAAGAGGAGCAATTGGAGTACTAAGGAAATCATTATTATTGGTATTCTAGAAATCACACAATTTGGTATTATCTTGCGCCATGGCGACAAGTAATCCAACACACAAGCAAACAAAAAGGCAACGAAAGAGAGAGGAGAAGATTGGGAAAGAGAGGGCAAATAAAACGACAAGGGTGATGTGGGGGAGAGGAAAACGAGAGGCAAATGGCAAATAATGTAAATGCGAGGGAGATGAGTTTGTGATGGGTACTTGGTATGTCTTGACTTGAGCGAAGACCTCCCCGGCAACGGCGCCAGAAATCCTTCTTGCTACGTCTTGAGCTTGTGTTGGTTTTCCTTGAAGAGGAAAGGATGATGCAGCAATAGTAGCGTAAGTATTTCCCTCAGTTTTTGAGAACCAAGGTATCAATCCAGTAGGAGGCTCCTCAAAAGTCCAACGCACCTACACAAACAAACAAAGAACTCGCAACCAACGCAATAAAGGGGTTGTCAATCCCTTCACGGCCACTTGCGAAAGTGAGATCTGATAGAGATAGTATGATAAGATAAATATATTTTTGGTATTTTATTATATAGATTGGAAAAGTAAAGATGCAAATAAAAGTAGATTGAAAGCTTATATGATAAGAGATAGACCCGGGGGCCATAGGTTTCACTAGTGGCTTCTCTCAAGATAGCATAAGTATTACGGTGGGTGAACAAATTAATGTCGAGCAATTGATAGTAAAGTGAATAATTATGAGATTATCTAGGCATGATCATGGATATAGGCATCACGTCTGTGACAAGTAGACCGACTCCTGCCTGCATCTACTACTATTACTCCACACATCGAACGCTATCTAGCATGCATCTAGAGTATTAAGTTCATAAAGAACGGAGTAACACATTAAGAAAGATGACATGATATAGAGGGATAAACGCATGCAATATGATATAAACCCCATCTTTTTATCCTCGATGGCAACAATACAATACGTGCCTTGCTGCCCCTGCTGTCACTGGGAAAGGACACCGCAAGATTCAACCCAAATCTAAGCACTTCTCCCATTGCAAGAAAGATCAATCTAGTAGGCCAAACCAAACTAATAATTCGAAGAGACTTGCAAAGATAACTTAATCACACATAAAATAATTCAGAGGAGATTCAAATATTTCTCATAGATAAACTTGATCATAAACCCAAAATTCATCGGATCTCGACAAACACACCGCAAAAAGAGTTACATCGAATAGATCTCCAAGAAGATCGAGGAGAACATGGTATTGAGATCCAAAAAGAGAGAAGAAGCCATCTAGCTGATAACTATGGACCCGAAGGTCTGTGGTAAACTACTCACAACTCATCGGAGGGGCTATGGTGTTGATGTAGAAGCCCTCCATGGTCGATTCCCCCTCCGGCGGAGCGCCGGCGAAGGCTCCAAGATGGGATCTCGCGGATACAGAAGGTTGCAGCGGTGGAATTAGGTTTTTGTGGCTTGTTCTGATATTCTTGGGGTACGTGGGTATATATAGGAGGAAGAAGTAGGTCGGTGGCCACCCGAGGGGCCCACAAGATAGGGGGTGCGCCCTGTAGGGGTGGGCGCGCCCTCCACCCTCGTGGCCGCCTCTGCTTCTTCTTGACTTGCACTCCAAGTCCTCTGGATCACGTTCATTCCAAATATCACGCTCCCGAAGGTTTCATTCCGTTTGGACTCCATTTGATATTCCTTTTCGAAACACTGAAACAGATAAAAAACAATAATACGGGCTGGGCCTCCGGTTAGTAGGTTAGTCCCAAAAATGATGTAAATGTGTAAAGTAAAGCCCATAAACATCCAAAATGGGTAATATAATAGCATGGAACAATCAAAAATTATAGATACGTTGGAGACGTATCAGACACTCACCCGAGCCGTACGCTCCACCATCGCCTCCACCACCAAATCCATCCTCCACCGAGCAAATTCTGTGTATGTTTGAGGAAAGACGGAATAATGATCTGATTGAAATATTAAGAAGTGTTCAAGCTGTGGTTGGACAGGATGGAAATCAGCCCGGTCATCACTCCAAGCTGATAGATTTTTAAAGGATGAAGCATCCCAGTTTCAGTCAGGCTATTGACCCCTTGGATGCAGATGATTGGTTGAGAACTATGGAGAAGAAGCTTGAGATTGCTCGTACTGAAGAAGGAGATAAGGTTCCATTTGCAACTCATTAACTTGAAGGCGCTACTGCCATATGGTGGGAAAATGAAAAAGCCATGTGGTCTGCTGATGAAGAAGTCACCTGGCCAAAATTCTTTGAACGATTCCGGAAATATCATATCCCAACGGGAATTATGAAGACTAAGCAGCGTGAATTTCTCGTGCTCCTCCAAGGAAATCAGTCTGTGGGTGAATATTTGCAAAAATTCAATCATCTGTCATGTTACTCCCTATACGACATGGCCACTGAAGAAAGAAAGATTGACAGATTTCTTGGTGGGTTAAACCCGCAACTCTGGTGTACTCTCAGTATGTTCGATTTCCCAGACTTCCAAACCCTGGTGAACAAGGCTTTCATTGCTGAAAGGGAGCACAAGCTTGTATCAGATAATAGGTCTACTAACAACGATCACAAGCGCAAGTTTGAGCCAAGGAAGGAGGCACAACCAGTGCAGAAGGCTCGTACCTGGCAACAGACCCAGGTGGAATACAAGCCCAATTGTCAACAAAATGTTAACAAGACCACCACTCAAGTCAGGAATGTCGTAACCAACCCAATGCAAGAGGAGCGTCTCTGCAACAATTCTTGCTTCAGTTGTGGGCAAACCGGACATTATGCCAAACAGTGTCCCAAGAACAACAAGTCGAATGCTATATTCAGGCCACAAGTCCATTTTGTGGAGTCATGCCCGAACCAGGAAAACATCACGGGGTACATTCATCACCTCTCCGCCGATGAAGCCCAAGCGAACCCCGAAGTTGCCATTGGTATGTTTTCTATTAATAACATACTTGCAGTGATTTTATTTGACTCTGGGGCTTCCCACTCTTTTATTTCTTGGAGTTTTATTTCCCAAAACAAATTTCCTTGCTCGCTTTTGGGCAAGAATATGCTGGTAAAAACCCCGGGATCCTTAATGAGGACCAATCTAGTCTGCCGTAATCTGGAAGTCAATGTCAATGGAGTCTGTTTTCCAACTTCTTTGATAATTATTGAGTCTGCTAAGTTGGATGTTATCTTGGGTATGAATTGGCTGACTCAGTATCAAGTATGCATAAATTGTGCGGCCCGAGAAGTCACTTTGACTAGCCAGGAAGGGCAGACTACAAAATTCCATGCTCGCAGAAGCATACCCATGAAAGAAATGGTCTTCACCGCAGTGGCTGAATTGGAATTAATTCCTGTGGTCAGTGAGTTTCCTGATGTATTTCTAGAAGAACTGCCAGGCATGCCACCCGATCGAGAGCTTGAGTTTGCAATACATCTTGTGCCCGGAACCGCACCAATACACAAGAAGTATTACCGAATGCCTTCATCAGAATTACTGGAGCTAAAGAAACAACTTGATGAAATGCTCCAGAAAGGATATATCCGTCCCAGCTCTTCACCATGGGGATCACCTGCTATCTTCATGGACAAAAAGGATGGCAGCCTCCGCATGTGTGTGGATTACCGTCAGCTGAATGACGTCACAATCAAAAACAAACATCCACTGCCAAGAATTGATGACCTGTTTGACCAGATCAGTGGGGCCAAGGTATTCTCCAAGATTGATTTACGGACTGGATACCATCAGCTCAAGATTAAAGAGGATATTCCTAAGACCGCATTCACCACTCGATATGGTCTTTATGAATATACAGTTATGTCTTTTGGTCTCACCAACGCCCTTGCCTTCTTCATGCATATGATGACCAAAGTATTCATGGACTTCCTCGATAAGTTCGTGGTACTCTTCATAGATTATATACTTATTTACTCAAGAAGTGAAGAAGAGCACAAAGAACACCTCCGAGCAGTGTTACAATGACTCTGTGAACATCAGTTATACGCCAAATTCAGTAAATGTGAGTTTTGGCTCAAGCAAGTTGGATTTCATGGACATGTGCTATCCGCCGAAGGTATAGCCATGGACCCAAGCAAAGTAAAGGGTGTACTCGATTGGTTGCCACCCACAACCGTATCTCAGATCCGGAGTTTTCTTCGATTAGCCGGATATTACCGTCGTTTTGAAGGATTCTCCAAGATTGCTAAACCGATGACGGAGCTGCTTAAAAAGGATAAGAAGTTTGAATGGACCGAGGACTGTGAGAAAAGTTTCAATGAGTTAAAGATACGACTGACAACTGCACCGGTATTGACTCTTCCAGATATCTACTGCAGTTTTGATGTGTACTGCGACGCTTCCAGACAAGGACTTGGATGCGTACTTATGCAAGACGGCAAGGTAGTAGCCTATGCCTCATGATAGCTACGACCCCACGATGGAAATTATCCTACTCATGATTTGGAGTTGGCCGTGGTGGTTCATGCTTTAAAAATTTGGAGACACTATCTCATCGGGAAGAGGTGCCAAATTTTTACAGATCACAAAAGTCTCAAGTATATATTTACTCGGCTAGATTTAAATCTCCGTCAACAAAGATGGCTTGAGTTAGTCAAGGATTATGACCTTGGAATAAATTACCACCCGGGTAAGGCCAATGTGGTTGCCGATGCGCTCAGTCGAAAGCCCGTCAGCCTAAATGTCATATTGGAATCCTTGCCTCCTGAACTTCAAGAAGAGATTGCTCGGCTCAACCTGGTAATAGTTGATGCTGGCCCTGCTAATGGTTTGGAAGTTACCCCCACACCTGAGGAAGAGATCCGCAAGGCCCAGCCAGATGACACCGATCTGCAGAAACGTGCCAAGCATATGGTAGCAAGTCAGACTTTCGATTACTCGAAGGATCAGTTCGGTACCCTCTGATTTCGGGGAAGGATTTGTGTGCCCAATCAAGCGGATTTAAAGCAGAAGATCCTATCAGAAGCACATGAATCCTCGTATTCAATTCACCCTGGAGGTACGAAAATGTATGAAGACCTTCGACAAATATTCTGGTGGGATGGAATGAAGAAAGACATTGCCTATTTTGTGGCCTGTTGCAACATATGCAACAAAGTGAAGGTAGAGCATCAGAAGCCAGCCGGACTTCTCCAACCGCTGCCAGTGTCACAATGGAAATGGGATGATGTCTGTATGGATTTCATCACAGGACTACCTAAGACTCGATGGGGTAATGATGCAATCTGGGTCATAGTGGACACATTAACCAAGGTAGCCCACTTTATCCCGATCAGAACCACATATCAAGCAGATGAACTTGCACAGCTGAATGTATCCAGAATAGTCAGTCTGCATGGAGTACCCCAAACCATCACTTCTGACCGAGGTTCACTTTTTACCTCCGCTTTTTGGTCTCGTGTCCATCAAGCCTTGGGGATAGCGTTGAAATACAGTACAGCTTATAATCCTCAGACTAATGGACAGACAGAATGGGTAAACCAAATACTCGAAGATATGCTGCGGGCCTGTGCTTTGGCCCAAGGACCGAAATGGGAAGACTGTTTTCCCTATGCTGAGTTCTCTTATAACAATAGCTTCCAGACCAATTTAAAGATGTCACTGTATGAGGCTTTGTATGGCCGTAAGTGCCGCACTCCTTTAAATTGGTCTCAAACTGGAGATAGCCGTATTTTCGGAACGGATCTCATGCTGGAAGCCGAGAAGCAAGTCAAGGAAATCAGAGACAGACTGCAGTTGGCCAAATCTCGACAGAAGAGTTATTATGATGCAAAGCACCGACAGATCAGTTTTGAACACGGAGAACACCTATACCTTCAGGTCACACCTATGAAAGGAGTCAAGATATTTCAGACTCGTGGAAAGTTGGCACCCAGATTTATTGGTCCATTTCCCGTTATGTCACGAGTGGGTACTGTTGCATATCAGTTGGAACTACCCCCTGAATTGTCGGACGTGCACAACGTGTTTCATGTTTCACAGTTACCGAGATGCATAACGCTGCTTGAGAAAAAGACTGATATGACAGAAATAGAGCTGGCAAAGGATTTAACATACGAAGAGAGGCCGGTTAGAATCTTGGACTAGATGGAAAGAGTCACTCGTAGTAAAGCAAGGAAGTTTTACAAAGTCCAATGGGAGCATCACACCGAGTCAGAATCAACGTGGGAACCGGAAGAATTTCTAAGAGCACACTACCCAGAATGGTTTTCCCAAGCAACCGAATCTCGAGGACGAGATTCATTCTAAGTGGGGGAGGTTTGTGACAGCCTGGTTTTTGCCCCTCTTCTTTGCCTGATTTCAGTTGGTTTGAATTTGAAGTTTGGAGTTTTTGAATCTTTTCATATGGACTTAACCACTTGGGTACCCCTTGAGTCCTTGACTTTCACCCAAGTGCTTCATGTCCCTCTCTAACCATCACTCCATCTCTGGTTCATCTCAAAATATCATTTGGAATATATTTTTTAATGAAAAATATTCATTTTCCCGTCCTAAACCCTAGCTAGCTCAATGTGCTCCAAAGCAACCCCAATTTTCTTACCCATAAAATTTTGAGAAAAATCCCAATTATGCTTTGAACCCTAGGGCACCTTTCTGAGCAAAAATATCTCATCACTTTTTGGAATATTTTGGCTACAGAAAATATTTTATTTTCTGGATAGAAATGGTAGTTTCTACAACAACTACCATTTTACTTGCTCCATTGTAGCTGATTTTTCTTGTGCATCATCACCTTAGTAGATGATTGCTAGCCTCCAAAGCCCAGCCTTGAACTCCCAGTGCTTTGACCACAGTAAGCTCTCAAAGTTATTGTCCAAAAACTTACCTGGAGTGTAAAATCATTTCTACCGCACCTGAAACCAAACCCAAGCACGGTAACGATCAAAACTACCACGGATAACACGCCAGACATGAAGTTTGGGCTTAGATCGGCCTGAGGTCATAATTCACACGGTGACCGCGTTCGTCCAGGCGTGCTGGCATGCAAACGACACGCTCTGAGTGCCACCGAGCGCTCTGTTGCACGTGTGCTCGTTGCCCTGCCTGCCTTAGCATGCCAAACCGCGCCACCATCGTCGTCCCGACCCCCTTAACTCCGCCCTGACACTCGCCAATGCTGGAGTTCACCGCAGCGGGCATGGGCACGGTCCGGCCAACACCACAATGTGCGGCGCACTGTGCTCGTCGTCTTCCTCTCGCCCCTATACTCGTCCCCGTTCGCCAATAGTCCCCGCGTGAGCTACGTCTTCTTCCCCCTCTCTCACTGATGTCGTTCGTCGCCGGGCGCCGCGGCGAGGTGTCCACTGGCGGAGCCCGAAACCCCCCTCGCCGCTCGGCTATAAATAGGGCCACCCCCATCCTCCTCGAGCACCCTTATCCACTCCCATACACTCCACAAGCGCGTAGAAAGGCGTAGCCAGGCCGGGCAGGCTGTGGGCCGCCGTCCCCGAGCTCGAGTTCGCCGGCGATCCCCTCGGGTCATCTCTGCAGCTCCAGCCCTTCCCAGGCCAGGGCACCCTTCCAGGGCCTCCGCCACTTTCTGGTGGTGTCGTCCTGCCCGGTTGGAGCCCTTGGAGTCGCCTCTGGTCGCCGTCGTCTTCGTCTCCAGCGACTGCTGCTCTTTACCTCCGCTGGAGAGGCTGATTCCGGCATCGTCTGACCACCCCTAGCCATTCTACGGGTACGGGAAAGTGCGCCTCCGTCTCCTCTCTTGATCCCTCCCTCTCGTTTTGGCCAAGGATCCCTCGCCGCCGGCGTGCACTCCGACGAAGCCTCGCCGTTCTTTGTTTCCCTCTCCCGCTACCACCTCACCTGACTAGCGAGGCCTGCTAGTCAGCCACACTGTACGCGGGCGAAGCGATACGAGTGGTGGTGCCCCGGGGCTTTACGCCTTCAATGTCAGCCCCCCTCAGTTTGTTTATTTAAATTCAAATTTTAATTAAATCTGGAGAACTTCAAACGACCAAAACTTTTTAACCATAAGTCCAAATGAATTGATTCTTTTTTGCATTGTGTTCTTTGTGCAAAAATCTAGCAGCTCACCAAAGATGGGATTTTTCCTAGATGTCTAGATTTTACGGTGAATTTCAGAATGTTTCTTGATGATTTCTTTTTCTGTTTTTAAATATTTCCAGAAGGTCAGGCTTGTCTTCAGGATCACCAGGAGGCTTGTGAACCTCATCTGCACTAAGGCAAGCCACAACAACATTTTCATGGTGCCATTACAATATTTGTGATTTTCTACTTGAACAAATGATTATCCATGCATTTAAATTATTAATATGTTAGTTATATTCTGCTAGATGCTTGTTAAAGTGAATATGCTTGATTTACAGAAAGTTTGAAGTGAACTTAGTTAGTAAACTAACAAGGATTTAGTTTTTGGTGATGAAAGGATAATATGGTTATGGATATAAATAATTAGTGGAGTTATTTTCTTGCATGAGTAAAAATGATAAATTTGCTAGAGAAGATTCTGTTTGAAGTGAGGTTTGATCTTAACCAGAGAAGTGTCATGAGTTGTTAATGCTCAGAGTGGATATAGTTGACTCAGTCATTTTGATATGTGATGCATATGTTAGTGCTGCATGTCATGGCATTATGACACCGGTTATTTACACTTTAAGTTGAACCTGATAATAACTCAACTTGAATACATTGTTGATCGGGTCATGGTGCCGCTGAATCAAGTTTTTCCCAGTGCAACCACATTTGCCGGTATGGGACGGCCTTTATTCGTTCCATTGTCATGCCTCTGGTCGGTGCCTCCAACTAGGGAAGGTTATGGGCATGAGGTACCCTGGCCCGGTAAGCAAACATAACCTTGTGTGCCCATTGTTGAGTTTATGGTACCGGGTCCCTGTGTGGGATCATTTATGTTTGGTCATGATGGTTGTCGTTGTGTCTTTGGTAGACACGGGGCCACCCAGGACTAACCCGATGGGGAGTGAGTCGGAGTGGCCGGGAGAGTGTCATGGCAATGGAGGGGTTTCGTCGAAATGCCGTTGGTCCACCCGAATGGGAGTGCAAGACCATGGGTTCAGTGGTGTGGGTCCAGTGCGCTACCTCTGCAGAGTTTATTAATCTATCGATAGCCGAGTCCACGGTTAAGGACACGCTTGAAAGTAGGTCACACCATGGGTCAACATTTAATAAATCTTGCACACTAAGTATGAATTTTGCATTGTTATTGGTGGCAAGAAGGCCATCGTGTTGATTTGGACCAGATGTTGGTCGTGGTTGTGATCGCCGGAAGGATCACTGTTTGAGGCCAAATATTGGTCATGGTTGTGATCGCCGTAAGGATCACGGTTTGAGGCCAACTATTGGTCGTGGTTGTGATTGCCGTAAGGATCACAGTTTGAGGCCAAATATTGGTCGTGGTTGTGATCGCCGGAAGGATCACGAGATGTCTCTAGGTTGGCATGTTTGTGATCCAAGAGCGATCACGTTTGGTAAGCCAGTCCGAGGGACTTTTATCACAAGAGCATGGTCACGGCATGTTGGATATACTGTTGCATTATTATGAATTGTTTAATTGTCATGATATTGTTTGTCATTATGTTTATGCTTGTTGTGATCTTGCAAGTACATTCAATGTACTGACCTAGCATGTCATGCCAGATTTCAGGAAAGTCCCGTTGGAAAGGAGTGTTGTCCGAGTCTAGATCGTGTCCACATCGGTGTCCCTGTGCTATGGAGTTCCGCTACGACGTTGTTCCGCTACCGCGTTGTTGTCGTGATCGAGGCCCCTTATGTTCACTAAATAATGTACATATTGTTCAGCTGCACCATGTGTGCCGCTTGGCCTCGCCAACTGTTGTAATATAAACTCTGATCCGCTAGCATCAATAAAGCGGTTGTTTTCTATACCAAGATGTTGTGTGTTGTTAGAAGACAAGGTCTCTGGGCTAGCAATGCATGGTAAACCGATTGCTCTGAGTTGGGGTGCCACACCTCCGGCGAAGAAATTCAAGAAGGTCGAAGTTCCTCCTTTGGTGCCCATCTCATATTCTTCATCGCGTGAGACTGATCAAAATGAAGACTTGGACGACACTACGGCATGCCGTACTCCAACAACACTGGCACTCCTCCATCGACTTCGTGATGAAATTATTCAGGGGCGTTATTTCTCATTTTTCATCCCTTTTGGTCATTTGATGACAAAGGGGGAGAAATTTGAGTTAGTCTTCAAGCGGGTCTATCTATATGAGCATTTTTTTGATTAAGTTGCAACTCTCGCTCTTCTGAAGTGTTTGTTGATTGAGTTGTAAACTTAAGTCCGGTGGTGACCTGATGCTTTTGCTTTGTTTTCTGCATGCTATTTCCTCATATATGCTATGCACGCATGCTGAATTACATTAGTCACCATATTTCATCATGCATTTCAAATTCTTCATTCGATATGTTAAATACGTGTATGAATTACAAGATATAGGGGGAGATCCACATGGTTCTACTCTTCAAATGTGCATTGCTTCAAAAGCAAATTCTTCACTATGAACATCTTCAGGGGGAGTTCTTCTATACTTGCAATCAAATTCCTCAATATCAACTACTTCCAGTTCATATGATTACCCCCGTTGAAAACTTAACCTATATTGTCATCAGTCACCAAAAAGGGGGAGATTGTAAGTGCATCTAGTTCCCCTTAGTGATTTTGGTGTATTGAAGACTTATAGGTTAAGGGACTAATATGTCTGTGAGTGTACACATGCTCTATAAGTCGATGAGGAGTTTGATATTTACAGTGAAAGTCGACCCCTAAAAATGAATGTCTTCGGCTGAAGACTTTGGTTCTCCTGAAGACTTTGAAAGTGAAGAAATTGGTGTGACCTTGAAGACTTGGATATTCTTTATTTTCTCCTTCTAGAGTCATAGGAAACACCGTACTATTAAAGGGGGTCGAGGTAATACTAAGGAAACTAATTTCCAAGTGATGCTCATCTCGAATCCTATACCTACCCAATTCTTTCGAGTGAAGCCATTGGAAATCTCATATCAGTTCAATCAATTTCTTCAGTGATAGATACGAAGATCTTCTGATCTCTGAGGAATTTGTTCCTACTGAGGAGTTAGGAATTCGCCAGTGCGGATTGCCTACACAGTGAGGAACATGATAGCCCCCCCCATGGTTATAGCTCATGAAAATTAAGGTTTACCCCATGGACGCGGCCTCACTAAGGGTTCTCCGTGATCCCCAGACACTTGTAAAGGTTAGGAGCAATATGCTTTTACTGTCACCTTGAGTTACCTCCACATTCTAAACCTATGCAAAGACAGTGATATACTTCATGGCCTACAAAGGCATAAATGCTGAGTGGGGCCCCTTCATAACATTCACAAAGTTATTAAACTAAGCATTCAATAGGTGATCTCATATCCACATTATATGTTTCAGATCCTACACATACCAACGTTCATCCATATCCCCGAGAACTAGGGGTTTACTCACACATAAGAACGACAAGCATCATGAGGATGGTAATGGGATACATGGACGAGTGATTCAACCGATACACCGAAGGATCCACTAGGGTTCTTGATGTTGTAGATGATATGGTGTGGATGATGCTGATGACGGGGATGGTGGTGATGTAGATGTTGATGATGATGTCGTTCCTCCCATCATGAGAGGAATACCCCTCTTCTCCTGGTCGATCCTCCCTACGGATGCGATCCAGAGGCTAGGGTTTTTCCTTCTGGGTGAGTTTTTGGAGTCTTTGTTCGTCCCCTTCATGATCCGTTTCCACGAGGTGGAAATAGTTTATCCCCTAGAGGTGGCAGCGCGCCAAGCGACCACTCATGCGAGCACTTGCGGTCGCATGGAATGTCATTGTTCGCTCTAGAGGCGCAACAACGGTTGTTTCATTGGCTTTCTTCCTTGATTTTTCTGTAGAATGTGTTTATCACCTTTAATACGTGATTCCACTACCATATTTGGGAGGTTTCTCCATAAAATGAATATTGCTCCCAAAAGACATAATCTGAAGAATTATCAACAAAAAGAAGTGCGCGAACACGGTAAAATTCCACAAAGCCCACCTTGTAGGCACAAAATATAAGGGAAAACATCATGTAAATTGGACTCATCAGTGATGTTTGAGCAACCCCAAAGCCATCGTACGGTAAGAAGTGACCACGATACTCTCATGGTCTAAGGAGCAATATCACATGTTAACACTCTGTGTTATTACAATTGAATGCAGACGATATTAACTCAATTCATAACAAAAAAGATCGGGTCGATTCAATATGACCATTCTTCCAACGTCATAATCTCAATGTTGTTTTAGGACTATCGTTACACTTAACGATATCCAAAGATTTGGAAAATGTGATCACCAACAACACTTGGGCTAGTATTAGAGGCGAGACTAGGAACCCTTTATTTACCGTTTATCATTTCACACGTGCATATGAATTTTCCACTAAATCGCATATTCCAGGATCATAGCAGTTATAGCATAGAATATAAACTCTTAACTATGAATACAAGAATATAATAAGACAAATATTATTGCCTCTAGGGCATGTTTCCAACAAGGATCCCACTAGATGAGAAGTATGTGTTCAACACACTCGACGTGCCCCGTGGTGATATGGACATGTTATACAAGGTTGATCCTAAAGCCAAACAACGTCTATTTCCTGAGATGTTTCCTGGTAGGTAAAATCCGCTACTCGTGACGCCATTGGGCGAAATGGCAACAAGCGGAAGGTTTTGATGCTACTAATTAGGCTCTTTCGTCTTTTGCATCTACCACCTCAACTCATCTGAGCAACAGATGTTATCCAATGTTGGTATATGTACCTACTATCATTCTTTTAGTTGATGTTTTTTATCAAATGATCCTCTTTAGTTGTCTTCATTTTCATGGTCTTTTTTCTCGTATTTTCTTTTTGCAAGAAAGGTAATCTTTGGCCCATGGTGGGCTAGGAGAGAGTGATTCACATAGCCCATGGCAGATCAATCGCTCTCATACCTCCACCATGGTGAGCTTCTATTCTTGGGGTTGAATCTTCATTTTGTTTTTTCTAACCTTTACCCTTTTGACTTGGTCTTTTAACCCTTTTCCCTTTATTTACTTGATAATCATGACAAGGGCTTGACTTGTGTTAACTTTTTATTGCCTTACTTAAAAGTGTGCTTAGCTGGTGTAAGTGGGGTCCCCCGGTAATCATTATTTAATTTTCTGACATGAGTTCTCTTAAATCATATTCATAGAAACCCATTGTCGGGACTAGGTCAAAACTTTTTGGACTTGAGAGTGTGGTTTCCTTCCTTGACCTGGGGAGCATACACTAGTAGAAAAAGGGTCAAACGTGAAGCACATTAGTGCCGGTTTGTAAAAAAACCGGCACTAATGTGATCAATAGTGCCGGTTTGAATGGCTATGCATTAGTGCCGGTTCGTAATGAACCTTTAGTACCGGTTCGTGCCATGAACCGGTACTAAAGGGGTGGTGGCAGGCTAGCGTCAGGCCAGGGCCCCACGAGCCCCTTTAGTGACAGTTTGTGACACAAACAGGTACTAAAGGTCTAACCTATAGTACCGGTTTGCGTCACCAACCGGCACTACAGAGTCTTAACCTATAGTCCCGGTTGAAGACACAAACCGGCACTATAGGGCAATTTTCAAACTCTACC